>NC_142601.1:28424715-28724715 GCF_041222555.1 Hakea prostrata | reverse complement strand
TAATTGTGACAAGATGGGTCACAAATCGGAAAATTGTAGATTGCCAAAAAGGAACAAGAAGAAAGAGACCAACTTGGTTGATAATGCTACATATGAATTGTTTGATATGAGTCTCTCTACGGTGGTATCTGAAGTCAACTTGATAGACTCAAATCCAAAAGAATGGTGGCTAGACACTGGAGTGACATGCCATGTTTGTTGTAATAGATCTACTTTCTCTGATTTCACACCTATGAATAATGGAGAAAAGTTATTTATGGGAAAATCTGCAACTTCTAAAATCAAGGGTCAAGGAACTGTATTCCTAAGGATGACATCAAGCAAGGAAGTGAAGCTGTGAAATGTCCTTTATGTGGCTGACATCCGAAAGAATCCGATCTCGAGAACAATTTTGAGTCAAAATGGTTTTGAAACTGAAAAGTTAGTTTTGACCAAACAAGGTGTTTATGTTGGGAAAGGGTATGTAAAAGATGGGATGCTGAAAGTGAATGTAATGGCTATCAAGTCAAAACCCATCAATGATAAAGAAAAGTCTTCCTCTTATATGCTTGAGTCTTCTAACTTGTGGCATGGTAGACTAGATCATATTAATTTTGATTCTCTACGTAGATTAATTAACATGGACCACATACCCTCATTTAACATTGATCCCAAGCATAAATGTGAAATTTGTATAGAGGCCAAACTAACTAGATCATCATTCCAAATGATTAAAAGGAATATTGAACCACTTGATTTAGTTCATAGTGATATTTGTGATCTAAAATTTGTTCAAACCCGAGGGGGTAACAAATATTTTATCACTTCCATCGATGATAGCATGAAATATTGCTATGTATATTTGCTTAAGAGCAAAGATGAGGCTATACAGAAATTTGTTTTGTATAAGCAAGAAGTTGAAAATCAACTTAATAAGAAGATTAAGATGGTGAGAAGTGACCGTGGTGGTGAATATGTATAACCATTTAGTGAATTTTGTGCACTACATGGTATTGTTCATGAAGTCTGATGTGGAGAAAATGTGAAACCCAGCCCTGACCCTAATCCGGAATGTAAAATCCAGCTTTTACCTAACCCTGACCCGACCCGGTCATTGTTATGTTTGTAGGTCCAAAGACCCGAAGTGGTGGTAGGAGGGACTTATGGGCCCTACTGGTTGATGACGTAATGTCGGGATTCCATTTTATGGACATTGATGATGCTGCTCCTTCCTTGAGCACATTACCAGTGTTAAGTTAGAATCTGCGCACTGATGAAGAGCGAGACAGTTGAAATAGCAATCGGACTCCGGTGCATAATCCGAAGGCACTCCCTGAAACTAGACCTCTTGAGTGAACTGTAGGAGAAAACCCCATGCAATTTGACCTTGTATAGCCCTCCAAGTCCGCACCTAAAGTTGCTGTACTATTCTGTAAAATTCTGCAGAGTTTGTTTTGGTCGATACTATTGGTCGATACCATCGACCAAAGGTATCGACCAACAAGTCTCATTGAGCCCGAATTTAAAGATTCTTAGAATATTCTTTTCTATTTATTTATTCCTCGAGACTGGAGCCCTATCCTCGTGTCTTTAACATCTGGGAACGTGAGAGAGCCTCCCAAGAACTCCTCCTTGGTAGTGGTGAAGCATCTTCTTCATCAATCATTGCCAACCACTTATTCCTACCTTTTTGTTCCACTTTAAAGGTATGACTCTCTCTCCTAATCACTTTCTTACTCATCTTTTCTCTATTTTACTGTTGGGACCATGGTCAAGGTGCTGCAACCTTGCATACACCTTGCCATGAACCTTCTAAACCCCACACAATAATGTTTTCACCGATGTGACTATGATTGATTCACCTCATGATCATTGACTACACATTTCCATGATTTATTGCTTACCAACTTGCTTTATTTACCAAAACTGAGATGAAGCTCGTGATTTACTTAATCTATACCTTGCATATGTGCTCCATGTTGCTTCTAAACGATTCCCTACCTAATTCCCCATGTTTTCCCCTAATTTGCATTGAGTTATAGCCAATGCTATGATCTACAACTCTTAACCTTAATATGTCAATTTGGGGATTTCCAAATGGACCATTGGATTATGAAAGTTTCTTGATAATTAGTGTCCCCATGTTGTGCCTAGACTATCCTCCAAGTTTCATGTCAATCCGAGACCAGGAAGACCAAATCGGGGCAAGAATCCGAAAAGCCAGCTTGTCAGTCCCGGAATTGAATTGGTCGATACTATTGGTCGATACTATCGACCAAATGTATCGACCAATAGAGTTGTTGTCAAGCAACTTTTGCCCGATTCCGATTCGTTTGATCTCCGATTGTTCTGATTTCTTCTCTAACCTTTCATATATGCTTGTTTAGGACTTTAAGACTATTTGGGCCACTGCTTGTGATCTTGGACCATTCTCTTCTCCGATTCAAGGTAAGGATAGTTATCGATGTAATTACCTAGGATATGGAAATCTTGACTTGGTATTCCTATCCTAGTAAATATAGTTTCTAATTCATATCCTTATCATGTTAGACTTGTTACATATGCATTTTAATAGTAGCTTTGTGTTTACATTATATTACTTCAATGTTGTATCATGTTTATCAATTTCAATATATGATGACTTACGTCAATGTCATGAATCGAATGTTTATTATGACATTGTATCTTGTGAACTGATATGATGAACTTGGGCATGTGATTGCTTAAGTATAACTTGGGATTGAGGGGTACCCTATCGGGTGCTTCCGTCCTTGGACATCGGAGGGAATAGTATGGGATGTTCTCCGAAGGTGTCCATTGACGCTTTCCGGGTTATTGAATGACATGCATAGGATTTGTCTAGATGTATGGCTAGGATGTCCCTATCATATCAGACCCGATTCGGAAGGGCATTGAGACCGAACAACCCGTGGTAGTAGTGTGGATTTGTGGGCGCTCAAGACCGGTATCCACCCCGTGAGAGGACATAAATTGCATTACGGTTACCCGAAAGGGGCCATTTATTGGTAGGGTTACAAATGGCTAGACTTGGGCTCACGGGCACTCAAGACCGGTGAAATGATCCGTGAGAGGGACGTGAGAGCTTCCCGTTTACCATTTGTGGATGACCTGTGAAACCCAGCCCTAACCTTGACCCGGAAACCTTGTTGTTTGTAGGTCCGATGACCCGAAGTAAAGTAAGAAGTCAGCTTTGGGCCATCCCAGTAGAGGACTTGGTGTCTGGCTTTGAATCCATGAAAGTTGATGTTGAGGTTCTATTTATGGAAACTGAATCCTGATGAAGATCTAATTAGTTGATGGACTTGGAGTGCTCTCTATCTTGGTTTGAAGGCATTTCTACCTATTAAGTAAGTCACTTGACTTGTGTGCAAAACCCCTTTAGGTTTGGATTTGATCTGGACCTTCAATTCCCTGTTTTGGCCTTCTTGTCGACATTGGTCGGTGATTGATCGGTCGACCCGATCGACCAATCCACTCGACCAATGAGTGCTTGTCTTTGGCAATTAGGTTGATTCTTGCTCTATTTAAGTCCAACCTCGAGTCCACTTCGTATTTGCTGCCTCCAAACCCTCTGGAACGAACCAAAGACCTCTGCAAGTCATCTCTCTTGCATCCTTGGTGTTTTCTTGACGGATCTTCGTCGGAACTCTTCTTTTTGCATCAAAAGGTATGTCTACTCTCTCTTCTTCTCCTCCATCTTTGTGTTTCTTTCCTTTTTGAGTTGAGACAGTAGAAGAGATGCTGCATCCTCTGTTGCAAACATCTCTGAACATGTTCTCATGATCATCCTAAGGATTTAAGGCTAGAACAATGATCTTAACCATGATCATTGCAAGCTTTTGAAGGATTCATGATCAAACCATGATTTAATCTCTGTTAATCTTCTAATCTGAATTCTAATCTCTTTGGATCTTCTTTCATTGATCATGTTAGTGGTTAATGGTTGTGTTTTCTTTCCATGATCCATAATCCATAGAATTCTAGTTGTTCTCTTCTACCTTACTATGTGTTCTTCATGATGCATGATAGTTACATATATGGTAGGTTTTATTTCCTTATTTAGATTTATGCTTCTAAGCCTTATTCCATGAAGACCTATGCATGTTTTCATGTTTTCATTACCGAAAGCAATGATCCATCCTCCTATAGTTCTTGTCCTTGTTTTCTATTTCAAATTTATCAAGATCCATGTTTGAGTTAATTATGGTAACTTTTTGTTTCCTAATTTGGATCTTGATACCTTGATTTGATTAGTGTTTTGAGGTCCCCTATATGCTAGAATACTACTGATGTAGTCTACCCCTTGATTAGTACCCTTTTGAACCACCAAATTCGGATTTCATATCTTAAAACTCTGATTTTATAGGCTATCGTTTCCGCATTGGTCGACTGATTGGTCGATTGGACCACTCGACCAATCCACTCGACCAATGAGTACAAAGCAACTCCAGCATTGGTCGCGTTTCGGATGTTTTGATATATTTTCTGTTAGGGATCTTTCCTAATATGTTGTATATACTTGTTTAGGACCTTCTTCTCAAGTTTGCCAAGATCTTACTTGATTTCTTAGGATCCTTTTGCGAGTTATAAAAGGTAAGGATGGTTATTTCCTTAATTACATAGATAGCATGAATCTAGTTTCTATATTTGAATATCATGAATATGTTTCCTAAATTAGATTCTTACAATGATATACTACTGTTGCATAACTTTGATTACGGTAGCATTACTTATTCATATTGAATTGATTCATGTATGATTTACTTACCAATGTTATACAAGTGATTGTAATACTTGATTTCTTTCCATATATGTAGTTACCATATATGTGATGATATGAATTGATGCATGTGTATGCTTACGTATGGTTTGGAAAGGAGAGGTGTCCTTTCGACACTTCTGTCCTTGGACTACTACGGGAATATTATGGGATGTTTCCGGAGATGCCCTCTGGACACCTTCCTAAAGCTGTTGGATGACATATCTAGGATTGTCTAGTAGTGTTTGGCTAGGATGTCCTGTTATGTCGAGACCCTAATCGGAGGGGTATTGAGACCGAACGACCCGTGGTAGCAATGGGGATTCATGGGCGCTCAAGACCGGTAACCAACCCGTGAGAGGACAGGAATCACATTGTGGGGGCCATTTATTGGTAGGGTTGCATATGGTTAGACTTGGGCTCACGGGCGCTTAAGACCGGTAACCAACCCGTGAGAGGACGTGAGAGCTTCCCGTTTACCATATGTGGATAACCAATAGGGTTGATGAGTCCATAGTCCGAGTTGGTCGGTGCCATAGGATACGCTGACTCTAGTGTGAAGGATACCGGAAAGGATCGTCGGGGACGAGGAATGGAAGTATCTGGATCCGACTTGATGTAACCAAGTAGAAGACTTGCATTTGGCTAGGTTTTACCCCGACATGCGCCAGTACTTATACCAAATGGTTGTGAGAGAGTGTGTTGACTTAACCCCCTGCCAAGGTTTGTCCCGAGGGATGAAGGACCCATTACCAATCGGCTGCTCAAGACCGGTGAAATGATTCGTGAGAGAATCCAAGATATCTTAAATGGTTGAGGATGTGAGTGGACTTTCCTAAAGAAGTACGGTGCTATGACTTAAAGCATGTCTGCCAATAGAGACCAGCATCCATAGAGTTAGATTCATTCATTCATTGCTTGTCTCATATCATATTGCATTTATGTTTGTTCCGGAATCCTGCCATTTATGTTATTATGGATTTTAAGCGCCTTCTTGGGTTTCTTTGAAACTCATTCCTTTATTGTACAATGTTGTTAGACTATCCTGCAGTCTTGAGTATTATGACGGTCCCTATGAAGAAGCGCAAGGCGAAGAGACATATCTCCAAGAAGGTGATTGCGGTTACCACAATTACTACGAAGATCCCGCGAGTGGTTATGCTCCATACGATGCTTAGTCCGACCATTGAGTGGAAGCGTCCTTGTGCTATTTATGAGATCTATACATACAAGGATGTCGTCTATAAAGTGGAGAATAATTTAGTTACCCAATGTACTTGCTACTGGGATTAGATTTTGTCTAGTTTATTCTTTAGAGCTACTTTTCCGCTGGATGTAAAGTGGGATTTTTGCTTCACTTTACTTATCTGTTTGATACTCGATTATATCTATTATTCCGATTCGTTTATGATTCATTTTTTTCTTTTTTAAAATAAATATTATATAACCCACCTCCTAATATTATTTTTAATATTAATATTTTTTTTTATATTTGGGGGGTTGCCCACCCACCCCCCCACCTTCGGGTCACACACCCCCCCCGCCGCACGCGGGGGGGGCCGGCCGGGGGGGGGGGGTGTTTGGTCTCGAGCCCAAGGTTCGAGGAGATCCTAACCACAAAAGACAACAACTGAACATTCTCGAGTCATTGATCTGAAATGACTCTTCTACTCTTAGAAGTGAATAATAGAACACTGAATTAGAAACTTGACCTTTGAGGCATAACGAACATTTCTAATAACATACCATAATTATACTTGAACAAATGACACTAATGCAAGGAAAAGAAAAGTGCATAACATACAATAATTAAAGAGAAACAAAATGAACTTCATTAATTTCAAAAGTTTTTACAATGATTACATCTGAAATGCATAAATGGAAAATCCTAAAGTACGGTCTATCTAGGTGATCTACTCGATCTCTGTATGCCCCGAACTCCTCCCGCTAGGCTGAGTCACCTGATGCTCTATCCTATCTCGTCGTGACTCCATCCTCTCGTACATCTGCTCTTGTCCGACCTCCATCCTCTCTAGCATGGAAGTCATCGATCTCATCCGTGCACCAAGATCCGAAGTCTCCGGAACCGCATGTGAAGGGCCGCACGCCTCGAAGTGTGATGAAGGAAACTCGTGATGCACGAGCTCGGCCTCGCGCATATCTCAGTATCATCTCCGGCCTGATCATCACTATCGGGACCGATATCCTCTCCTCCATCCTCTGATCCCCGATCCTCATCCTCGATTCATCATCATCCTCACCCTCTCGGACCGGGAGATCTCTCTAGCGATGTAGTCTCATCGTCGAATGGTCCGAGTCCCAATGGGGTATCCACGTGATCTAGTGTCCATCGGTGTATCCTCGAAACTCACCCCGAAATGCCCGAAGATCAAAGTCGAAGCCTCCCATAGCAAAGGTTCCGCATGCTAGGCCGCGAGAACTAAGTCCAGCATGACCTGCTGAATGATGTAGGAGAGATCGATCTCGAAGCCCATGTAGATGCGGTAGATGACCAAGGCCTCCATCACCGTGACCCGATGGTGATGTCCGGCTTTCGGCATGATGTTTCGGCCGACTATGCGACCGATAATACGTGCAGAGAGCCCGTCATCCGTCCGCTAGTCCACGGTGTGTAGCATCGACGGCTATCCCATAGCGTAGAGCATATCTCGCGAAGCTCGTACGGCATCGGATGGCTGTCCGGATCCGCTCCTGCGGGTATCCACACACTTCTTTGTGGATAGTAAGGGACCTGCAAGATCTCAGCCGGTGTCCGGGTAGAGAAGCGAATCCGAGTCCGGAGGACCACTGCTCCCGAGGACAAGTCCGAGTGGATGTCCCCGGCCTCGAGCCTCCTCGTGTAAGTAAGGTTGCTTGAAGAACAACCTCACTAGCTCCGGGTATACCGGCAAATCCTCGGTGAAGAGATGAGTCCACTGCAGAGTGTCGAACCTCTGCCGAATCCTAAAGGCTCTGAGCTGGCGTAAGTGAAGTAGACGTCCCATCTCGATGTTACAATAGCTGAAGTAGGCCTCGTACGGAACTCGGCCTGAGGTGTGTCAAACATGTCCGGTCTCCTAACCTCCTCTCTAGGCTCGAAAGGAACCGACCTCTGCCCTAAGAGCACCTACGATGCGACCTCGACCTCTACCTCCTCCTCGTCCTCCCCTCTGCATGGTGTATCTGTGAAAGAGACAAGAGACATTTCCAATTAGTGCTATTTTAAGATTTGAGCCAAAAGGGTATTTTCGTAATTTTTCGGAAAATTTCAAATTTGGGGGAAATTTGATTTGAACATACTAGCATGTGCGCAATACTTGGAATTTCATGTCTATGAAGTCGTTTTGATGAAAATCGATCGAAAACTTGGATTAAAGCGAAAAATTCAGCAAGAAGGAAATTTGGGGATTTTGCAATTTAGGTCAAAATTGGATTTTTGAAAAGTTGAAATTGGTTAAATCAAATTGTATGGACCTATCTACAATGTCATCTTGAGCATGTAGCATTTGATCTCGTGCGAAAATTTCAAGCGGTTTGAGAGAAAACGAAATTTTTCTAAAGATATCGATTTCGGTATAAAACTTTGCGAGATGAGCACCAAATGTGTTAAAACTTGTTGTCTATGCATGGTATTGTGTTTAAAACCTAGGGAATATGTTTCTAAGCATTCCTAAGCATGATTTCTAGCATTGGATACAAGTAAAGCATGGTTTTATTGAAATGCAAGCATGAGAAGATGATAATGGAAGGAAGAATGAGAGATTTACCTTGTTTGTGAAGATGGTGTGTTGTGGTGTTGTTGTTGAAGCACTAAATCACCTCAAGAACACTTGTGGGAACTCTTGGAGATTTTCCCTAGAGCTCTCTCACCTTTGGAAGAAGTTAGAATGAGGTTGGAATGTGGAAATGAGGCTTATAATGCGAATTTTCGCATTACTGTCTTCATTGGTCGACCGATTGGTCGATCGGGTCACTCGACCAACCACTCGACCAATGGTCACGGTGACCTCATTTGCTGTTGAATTTTTGGAAAATGTGATTTTTGCCTTATGGAATATTGTTTGATGACTATATGGATATATTTGAGCATGATTTAAGTTTTCAAATCATTTGGACTTGTGGTTTATGTTGAATCTTCGAAATTCGGTATTTTGATGTTCTCGGTTTTGCGGGAATGGTTACTCGAGAAGTGGGCGTGGTGAATCCAGTGGTCATGGAGGTGGTGAAGTACCTCGGGGAGGTGGTGAAGTACCTCATGGAGGTGGTGAGATACCAAATGCTGATCGGGGTACTCATGAGATCCCTGGTGCCCCGAATGTTGGAAGTTTCGGAGATATTGCCAATATTATGGGCAATATGATGCGAGCGACAAGCGGCTCGGTTCAACCAGATGTTGGTGGGTTTCATGACTCGCATAATGAGACCCGGGCTGGTGCTAATGTGAATCCTCATGCCGCAGATCCTGAATGCGGGAGGTTTAGCTGGAACTCCTCATACTACTTTGATGGAGAGTTTTCCGAAGATGCAAGTACCCACTTTTACTTGGAGTTACCAAGGACCCCTTGTTTCCTAACAAGTGGCTTCGTGAGTTGGAGAAGGCTTTCCGACATCTGCAATGCTCGGAAGCTCGAAGATTTTGTTTCTTTGAGCGAAGTTGCAACAAGAAGCTGATGCATGGTGGATTTCCACTCGTCTGTGTTGGAAGGTTTGCATGCGGGAGTTGTAACTTGGGAGTTATTCAAAGAGGCTTTTTGTATTAACTACTTTTCCGAGGCGGTGAAGGATGCGAAGGAAGCTGAGTTTATGATTCGACTCAAGGAACTTTGTCCGTGTTGGAGTACCAACGAAGTTCGAGGAGCTTCATTTCTTTGCTCCAGATTCTTTGAAGGAAGACCTCGCCAAAGCAAAGAAGTTCTTCAAAGGACTGCGCCACTGCCATTAAAGCTTACCTCACGAGTCCGGCCTATAGTGAGCTATGCTCAAGTGGTGCGAGAACTCGAAGAAGTTGGAAGAAACGAGAGAAGGAAAGTGCTCGTGTGCAAAAGCCTTGGCGATCAAGGAATTCTGGTTTGGTGGATCGCAATGACCGTCGTTTTGTGAGACCTACACCCTACCCCACTCCTACCTTTCGGGCTAAGAGTGTAGGTCGGAACACGGGTTTTCAGCAGCCCGGCCGGTTTAGACGGTATGGCGGAAACCGACCACCAGCAAGTGCAAGTGCAAGTGCAAGTGTAAGGCCTTTTGTTCGGAAGCCCTCTGTTGCAGCCACCCCTGTTGGATCCAGCAATCTGTTTGCTTCTCTGCAAGCAAGCTGGTCATTTTGCTCGTGCTGTCCGAAGCGGCACCCCGCCAGACCTGCCCCGGTGGTGAAGAGTGCTCTGCTCCTCCCTCTGGTAGAGTTTTCAGTATTTCGATCTTGAGCGGGATCCAAGCCATGATGTGATTACGGGTACATTGTTAGTCGCTTCTATTTCCGCATTTGTCTTATTTGATACGGGTGCATCTCATTCGTTCATGTCATCTGCATTCATCAAGAAGACTAACCTAATCCCTGAGAAGTTGTCTAGTTGTTTATTGATTAGTACACCTCTCTGGCCTGTTGTGAAACTAGATAAGGGGTTATCTAAATGTCCTGTGATGGTTGGTGAGAAGAACTTGGAAGCCAATTTTGTGATTCTTGACATGAAGGACTTCGATGTTATTTTGGGAATTGATTGGTTGACAGCCCACAAAGCTGTGTTCCTTTGTTCCTCAAAGAAGATTCAGTTCCATATTTGTGGAAGTCCGGTCTTTGAATTTCGGGGTGAAAAGAGAAGGGTTTGTAAGAAGGTGCTTGTCTGCACCGATGCAAGTCTATGCCCTAGTGGATGATGCTTCATCTGAAGGCAAGGGTATAGTGGAGAAAAGAGTCGACATAGTCGAGTTGTCTGCGACTTTGTTGATGTCTTCCCCGATGATCTATCGGGAGTGCCTCCGGACGAGAGATGTCGAATTCTCTATTGATCTCGTCCCCGGTGCTGCTCCGGTATCTAAAGCTCCGTATAGGATGGCTCCTACTGAGTTGAAAGAGTTGCAAAATCAGTTGAATGAGCTCATTGATAGAGGTTTCGTACAGCCTAGTGTGTCACCTTGGGGAGCTCCGGTCTTGTTCGTCAAGAAGAAGGACGGTAGTATGCGCTTGTGCATCGACTACCGTGAGTTGAATAAGTTGACTATCAAGAATAGATATCCGCTGCCCGAATCGATGATCTCTTCGATCAGTTGAAGGGTGCGGTGGTGTTCTCAAAGATTGACTTAAGGTCCGGATATCACCAATTGAAAGTGAAGTCTAGTGATATCTTCAAGACAGCTTTCCGAACGCGGTATGGTCACTATGAGTTTAGAGTCATGCCCTTCGGATTGACCAATGCTCTGCGGTGTTCATGGACCTCATGAACCGAGTATTTCATGATGTGCTTGATAAGTTTGTGATTGTTTTCATTGATGACATCTTGATCTATTCGAAGAGCGAAGAAGAGCATGCGAGTCATCTAAGTTTCACTTTGCAAAGGTTGCGAGAAAAGAAGTTGTTTGCTAAGTTTAGCAAGTGTGATTTACGGCTTAAGAGAGTGGTTTTCCTTGGTCATGTAGTTTCAGCCGAAGGTATTCGTGTCGATCCTGAAAAAGTCCAAGCCTGTGGCTGATTGGGAGAGACCGAAGTCGATAACGGAAATAAGAAGTTTTCTTGGATTGGCGGGTTACTACCGAAGGTTTATTGAGAACTTTTCTCGGTTGGCTGCTCCTATGACTAAGTTGACCAGGAAAGAAGAGAAGTTTGTTTGGTCCGACGCCTTTGTGAGAAGAATTTCCAAGAGTTGAAAGATAGATTGACAAGTGCCCCGGTTTTGACTATACCCGATAGTTCCGGTGGTATGACAGTTTATACCAATGTGTCAAAGATTGGTTTGGGTTGTGTACTGATGCAACATGGCAAGGTCGTAGCCTATGCTTCTCGGCAATTGAAGGATTATGAGCGGAATTACCCCACTCACGATCTAGAACTTGCCGCCGTTGTCTTTGCTTTGAAGATTTGGAGACATTATCTTTACGGTGAGAAGATTGCCATTTTCACGGATCATAAGAGTTTGAAATACTTCTTTACCCAAAAGGAGTTGAACATGAGACAAAGGAGATGGTTGGAACTAGTCTCCGATTATGATTGTGATATTCAAGTATCATCCTGGGAAAGCAAATGTTGTTGCCGATGCTCTTAGTAGGAAGAACCAGAAGAAGACTTTGGATTTGAATGCTTTGAGTTTACCATTGTGGTCTTCTATTGAGAGTTTTGGTTTGGAAATCGTCCAGGAGAATTCCGATTTTATTCTTTACTGCCATGACGGCAAGATCTGGTCTTAGAGATAAGATTGTTGCTCTGCAGAGTTCGATCAAGAGTTTTTGACCAAAGTTGAGAAGATTTCTTCGAATCTCGAGTCGGACCCCGACTTTGGTATATCCATGGATGGTGCTTTGTTGTTTAGAGGAAGGCTGTGTGTGCACATAAAGCGATGAAGTTAAGAAAGAAATATTGAAGGAAGCACACCGGTCGGTCTTTCTTTGTACACCCGGGAAGCACCAAGATGTACAAGGACTTGAAGGAACATTTTTGGTGGATTGGTCTAAAGGCGGATGTTGATGATTTTGTTGCCAAGTGTGAGACTTGCCAACGTGTGAAAGCCGTTCGACAACCTCCATCTGGATTACTTCAACCTCTTCCTATTCCTAGTTGGAAGTGGGAAGATATCTCCATGGACTTTGTGACTAGCTTGCCTCGGACAAGTAAAGGCAATGACACTTTGTGTGGGTGATTGTTGATAGGTTGACCAAATCAGCCCATTTCATTCCTATGAAGATCACTCATACTCCGGATAAGCTAGCCGGGCTTTATGTGGATAATGTGGTTCGTCTGCATGGTGTGCCATTGAGTATTGTTTCGGATCGTGATCCTAGGTTCACCTCAAGGTTTTGGAATAGTTTGCGAAGGCCTTGGGAACCCAATTGAACTTGAGTACAGCTCATCATCCACGGTCGATGGACAATCCGAGCGGACAATCCGGACATTGGAAGACATGCTCGAGATCTTGTGTGGTGGATATGGGTGGTAATTGGGATGAACACCTAGCTTTGGTTGAGTTTGCCTATAACAACGGTTATCAAGCAACAATAGGCATGGCTCCATTCAAGGCTTTGTATGGTAGTACTTGTAGGACACCTTTGTCTTGGACTGAGACAGTTGAAAGAAAAGTCTTAGGTCCTGAGATGATTGAAGCTACAAGTGCTATGGTTGATATGATAAGAGAAAGGATTAAGTCGCGCTTGATCGAGACAGAAATCTTATGCTTGATAAGAGAAGGACCGATTTGGAATTTCAAGTTGGAGAGAAAGTCTTTCCGAAGGTCTCACCAATGAAGGGTGTGATGAGATTCAATGTTAAGGGAAAGCTTAACCCTCGTTACATTGGACCTTTCGAGATTTTGGAAAAGGTTGGACCTGTTGCGTATCGATTAGCATTACCTCCGCCTCTTGCTAGTGTGCACAATGTGTTTCATATTTCGATGCTCCGAAAATACATAGAGAATCCGGAACACATTTTGCAGCAAGCACCTGAAGGACTTAGTGCTGATTTGACCTATGATGAAGAACCGGCCGAAATCTTGGATAGGAAGGACAAGCAGCTGCGGAATCGCGCCATTCCTTTGGTGAAGATTCGGTGGAAGAACCATACCCCTAAAGAAGCTTCTTGGGAGAAGGAAGAAGACATGAAGGAGAAGTTTCCTTACCTCTTTGGAAGCACAGGTACGCTTTCAATTTCGGGGACGAAATTTCTTTAAGGGGGGGAGAATGTGAAACCCAGCCCTAACCTTGACCCGGAAACCTTGTTGTTTGTAGGTCCGATGACCCGAAGTAAAGTAAGAAGTCAGCTTTGGGCCATCCCAGTAGAGGACTTGGTGTCTGGCTTTGAATCCATGAAAGTTGATGATGAGGTTCTATTTATGGAAACGGAATCCTGATGAAGATCTAATTAGTTGATGGACTTGGAGTGCTCTCTATCTTGGTTTGAAGGCATTTCTACCTACTAGGTAAGTCACTTGACTTGTGTGCAAAACCCCTTTAGGTTTGGATTTGATCTGGACCTTCAATTCCCTGTTTTGGCCTTGCTGTCAGCATTGGTCGACTGATTGGTCGACTGGGCCAGTCGACCAATCCACTCGACCAATGAGTGTTGTCCTTGGCAATTAGGTTGTTCTTGCTCTATTTAAATCCAACCTCAAGTCCACTTCGTATTTGCTGCCTCCAAACCCTCTGGAACGAACCAAAGACCTCTGCAAGTCATCTCTCTTGCATCCTTGGTGTTTTCTTGACGGATCTTCGTCGGAACTCTTCTTTTTGCATCAAAAGGTATGTCTACTCTCTCTTCTTCTCCTCCATCTTTGTTTTTCTTTCCTTTTTGAGTTGAGACAGTAGAAGAGATGCTGCATTCTCTATTGCAAACATCTCTGAACATGTTCTCATGATCATCCTAAGGATTTAAGGCTAGAACAATGATCTTAACCATGATCATTGCAAGCTTTTGAAGGATTCATGATCAAACCATGATTTAATCTCTGTTAATCTTCTAATCTGAATTCTGATCTCTTTGGATCTTCTTTCATTGATCATGTTAGTGGTTAATGGTTGTGTTTTCTTTCCATGATCCATAATCCATAGAATTCTAGTTGTTCTCTTCTACCTTACTATGTGATCTTCATGATGCATGATAGTTACATATATGGTAGGTTTTGTTTCCTTATTTAGATTTATGCTTCTAAGCCTTATTCCATGAAGATCTATGTATGTTTTCATGTTTTCATTACCGAAAGCAATGATCCATCCTCCTATAGTTCTTGTCCTTGTTTTCTATTTCAAATTCATCAAGATCCATGTTTGAGTTAATTATGGTAACTTTTTGTTTCCTAATTTGGATCTTGATACCTTGGTTTGATTAGTGTTTTGAAGTCCCCTATATGCTAGAATACTACTGATGTAGTCTACCCCTTGATTAGTACCCTTTTGAACCACCAAATTCGGATTTCATATCTTAAAACTCTGATTTTATAGGCTACTGTCTGCATTGGTCGACTGGACCACTCGACCAATCCACTCGACCAATGAGTACAGCAACTCCAAAATTGGTCTGTTTCGGATGTTTTGATATATTTTCTAATAGGGATCTTTCCTAATATGTTGTATATACTTGTTTAGGACCTTCTTCTCAAGTTTGCCAAGATCTTACTTGATTTCTTAGGATCCTTTTGCGAGTTATAAAAGGTAAGGATGGTTATTTCCTTAATTACATAGATAGCATGAATATAGTTTCTATATTTGAATATCATTAATATGTTTCCTAAATTAGATTCTTACAATGATATACTACTGTTGCATAACTTTGATTACAGTAGCATTACTTATTCATATTAAATTGATTCATGTATGATTTACTTACCGATGTTATACAAGTGATTGTAATTACTGATTTCTGTCCATATATGAAGTTACCATATATGTGATGATATGAATTGATGCATGTGTATGCTTACGTATGGTTTGGAAAGGAGAGGTGTCCTTTCGACACTTCTATCCTTGGACTACTACGGGAATATTATGGGATGTTTCCGGAGATGCCCTCTGGACACCTTCCTAAACTGTTGGATGACATATCTAGGATTGTCTAGTAGTGTTTGGCTAGGATGTCCTGTTATGTCAGACCCTAATCGGAGGGGTATTGAGACCGAACGACCCGTGGTAGCAATGGGGATTCATGGGCGCTCAAGACCGGTAACCAACCCGTGAGAGGACAGGAATCACATTGTGGGGGCCATTTATTGGTAGGGTTGCATATGGTTAGACTTGGGCTCATGGGCGCTTAAGACCGGTAACCAACCCGTGAGAGGACGTGAGAGCTTCCCGTTTACCATATGTGGATAACCAATAGGGTTGATGAGTCCGTAGTCCGAGCTGGTCGGTGCCATAGGATACGCTGACTCTAGTGTGAAGGATACCGGAAAGGATCGTCGTGACGAGGAATGGAAGTATCTGGATCCGACTTGATGTAACCAAGTAGAAGACTTGCATTTGGCTAGGTTTTACCCCCGACATGCGCCAAATACTTATACCAAATGGTTGTGAGAGAGTGTGTTGACTTAACCCCCTGCCAAGGTTTGTCCTGAGGGATGAAGGACCCATTACCAATCGGCTGCTCAAGACCGGTGAAGTGATCATTGAGAGAATCCAAGATATCTTAAATGGTTGAGGATGTGAGTGGACTTTCCTAAAGAAGTACGGTGCTATGACTTAAAGCATGTCTGCCAATAGAGACCAGCATCCATAGAGTTAGATTCATTCATTCATTGCTTGTCTCATATCATATTGCATTTATGTTTGTTCTGGAATCCTGCCATTTATGTTATTATGGATTTTAATCGCCTTTACTGGGTTTCTTTGAAACTCATTCCTTTATTGTACAATGTTGTTAGACTATCCTGCAGTACCGAGTATTATGACGGTCCCTATGAAGAAGCGCAAGGCGAAGAGACATATCTCCAGGGAAGGTGATTGCGGTTACCACAATTACTCTGAAGATCCCGCGAGTGGTTATGCTCCGTACGATGCTTAGTCCGACCATTGAGTGGAAGCGTCCTTGTGCTATTTATGAGATCTATACATACAAGGATGTCGTCTATAAAGTGGAGAATAATTTAGTTACCCAATGTACTTGCTACTGGGATTAGATTTTGTCTAGTTTATTCTTTAGAGCTACTTTTCCGCTGGATGTAAAGTGGGATTTTTGCTTCACTTTACTTATCTGTTTGATACTCTGATTATATCTATTATTCTGATTCGTTTATGATTCATTCTTTCATTATCGGATCTATGATTTATCTTCCGCACTCTTGTTATGATTGTTCATGATTATGTTATTGTTTATGTGGGAGGTTGATCACTCGATACCTGATCTTCGGGCTGTGGATCACACTCTCGGGTATGCCAGATAGGGTACCGGCTGGGAGGGCGGGACAATGATAGTTACATATATGGTAGGTTTTATTTCCTTATTTAGATTTATGCTTCTAAGCCTTATTCCATGAAGACCTATGCATGTTTTCATGTTTTCATTATCGAAAGCAATGATCCATCCTCCTATAGTTCTTGTCCTTGTTTTCTATTTAAAATTCATCAAGATCCATGTTTGAGTTAATTATGGTAACTTTTTGTTTCCTAATTTGGATCTTGATACCTTGATTTGATTAGTGTTATGAGGTCCCCTATATGCTAGAATACTACTGATGTAGTCTACCCCTTGATTAGTACCCTTTTGAACCACCAAATTCGGATTTCATATCTTAAAACTCTGATTTTATAGGCTACTGTCTGCATTGGTCGACTGATTGGTCGACTGGACCACTCGACCAATGAGTACAGCAACTCCAGAATTGGTCTGTTTCGGATGTTTTGATATATTTTCTGTTAGGGATCTTTCCTAATATGTTGTATATACTTGTTTAGGACCTTCTTCTCAAGTTTGCCAAGATCTTACTTGATTTCTTAGGATCCTTTTGCGAGTTATAAAAGGTAAGGATGGTTATTTCCTTAATTACATAGATAGCATGAATCTAGTTCTATATTTGAATATCATTAATATGTTTCCTAAATTAGATTCTTACAATGATATACTACTGTTGCATAACTTTGATTACAGTAGCATTACTTATTCATATTGAGTTGATTCATGTATGATTTACTTACCAATGTTATACAAGTGATTGTAATACTAATTTCTTTCCATATATGTAGTTACCATATATGGGATGATATGAATTGATGCATGTGTATGCTTACGTATGGTTTGGAAAGGAGAGGTGTCCTTTCGACACTTCTGTCCTTGGACTACTACGGGAATATTATGGGATGTTTCCGGAGATGCCCTCTGGACACCTTCCTAAACTGTTGGATGACATATCTAGGTTTGTCTAGTAGTGTTTGGCTAGGATGTCCTGTTATGTCAGACCCTAATCGGAGGGGTATTGAGACCGAACGACCCGTGGTAGCAATGGGGATTCATGGGCGCTCAAGACCGGTAACCAACCCGTGAGAGGACAGGAATCACATTGTGGGGGCCATTTATTGGTAGGGTTTCATATGATTAGACTTGGGCTCACGGGCGCTTAAGACCGGTAACCAACCCGTGAGAGGACGTGAGAGCTTCCCGTTTACCATATGTGGATAACCAATAGGGTTGATGAGTCCGTAGTCCGAGCTGGTCGGTGCCATAGGACGCGACTCTAGTGTGAAGGATACCGGAAAGGATCGTCGGGACGAGGAATGGAAGTATCTGGATCCGACTTGATGTAACCAAGTAGAAGACTTGCATTTGGCTAGGTTTTACCCCGACATGCGCCGATACTTATACCAAATGGTTGTGAGAGAGTGTGTTGACTTAACCCCCGCCATGGTTTGTCCCGAGGGATGAAGGACCCATTACCAATCGGCTGCTCAAGACCGGTGAAATGATCCGTGAGAGAATCCAAGATATCTTAAATGGTTGAGGATGTGAGTGGACTTTCCTAAAGAAGTACGGTGCTATGACTTAAAGCATGTCTGCCAATAGAGACCAGCATCCATAGAGTTAGATTCATTCATTCATTGCTTGTCTCATATCATATTGCATTTATGTTTGTTCGGAATCCCGCCATTTATGTTATTATGGATTTTAATCGCCTTCTTGGGGTTTCTTTGAAACTCATTCCTTTATTGTACAATGTTGTTAGACTATCCTGCAGGTGCTGAGTATTATGACGGTCCCTATGAAGAAGCGCAAGGCGAAGAGACATATCTCCAGGAAGGTGATTGCGGTTACCACAATTACTCTGAAGATCCCGCGAGTGGTTATGCTCCGTACGATGCTTAGTCCGACCATTGAGTGGAAGCGTCCTTGTGCTATTTATGAGATCTATACATACAAGGATGTCGTCTATAAAGTGGAGAATAATTTAGTTACCCAATGTACTTGCTACTGGGATTAGATTTTGTCTAGTTTATTCTTTAGAGCTACTTTTCCGCTGGATGTAAAGTGGGATTTTTGCCTCACTTTACTTATCTGTTTGATACTCTGATTATATCTATTATTCTGATTCGTTTATGATTCATTCTTTCATTATTGGATCTATGATTTATCTTCCGCACTCTTGTTATGATTGTTCATGATTATGTTATTGTTTATGTGGGAGGTTGATCACTCGATACCTGATCTTCGGGCTGTGGATCACACTCTCGGGTATGCCAGATAGGGTACCGGCTGGGAGGGCGTGACAATAGGGACCGTCATAGTACTCAGAACCTGCAGGATAGTCTAACAAACATTGTACAATAAAGGAATGAGTTTCAAAAAACTCAGTAAGGCAGTTAAAATCCATAATAACATAAATGGCAGGATTCCAGAACAAACATAAATGCAATATGATATGAGACAAACAATGAATGAATGAATCTAACTCTATGTATGCTGGTCTCTATTGGCAGACATGCTTTAAGTCATAGCACCGTACTTCTTTAGGAAAGTCCACTCACATCCTCAACCATTTAAGATATCTTGGATTCTCTCACGGATCATTTCACCGGTCTTGAGCAGCCGATTGGTAATGGGTCCTTCATCCCTCAGGACAAACCATGGCAGGGGGTTAAGTCAACACACTCTCTCACAACCATTTGGTATAAGTACTGGCGCATGTCAGGGTAAAACCTAGCCAAATGCAAGTCTTCTACTCAGTTACATCAAGTCAAATCTAGATACTTCCATTCCTCGTCCCCGACGATCCTTTCCGGTATCCTTCACACTAGAGTCCTCATAGTCCCCGACTACGGACTCATCAACCCTATTGGTTATCCACATATGGTAAACGGGAAGCTCTCACGTCCTCTCACGGGTTGGTTACCGGTCTTAAGCGCCCGTGAGCCCAAGTCTAACCATATGCAACCCTACCAATAAATGGCCCCCACAATGTGATTCCTGTCCCCTCACGGGTTGGTTACCGGTCTTGAGCGCCCATGAATCCCCATTGCTACCACGGGTCGTTCGGTCTCAATACCCCTCCGATTAGGGTCTGACATAACAGGACATCCTAGCCAAACACTACTAGACAATCCTAGATATGTCATCCAACAGTTTAGGAAGGTGTCCAGAGGGCATCTCCGGAAACATCCCATAATATTCCCGTAGTAGTCCAAGGATAGAAGTGTCAAAAGGACACCTCTCCTTTCCAAACCATACTTTAGCATACACATGCATCAATTCATATCATCACATATATGGTAACTTCATATATGGAAAGAAATCAATAATTACAATCACTTGTATAACATTGGTAAGTAAATCATACATGAATCAATTTAATATGAATAAGTAATGCTACTGTAATCAAAGTTATGCAACAGTAGTATATCATTGTAAGAATCTAATCTAGGAATCATATCAATGATATTCAAATATAGAAACTAGATTCATGCTATCCATGTAATTAAGGAAATAACCATCCTTACCTTTTATAACTCGCAAAGGAATCCTAAGAAATCAAGTAAGATCTTGGCAAACTTGAGAAGAAGGTCCTAAACAAGTATATACAACATATTAGGAAAGATTCCTAACAGAAAAGATACCAAAACATCCAACACAGACCAATTCTGGAGTTGCTGTACTCATTGGTCGAGTGGATTGGTCGACTGGTCCAGTCGACCAATCAGTCGACCAATGCAGACAGTAGCCTAAAAAAACAGAGTTTTAAGATATGAAATCCGAATTTGGTGGTTCAAAAGGGTACTAATCAAGGGGTAAACTACATCAGTAGTATTCTAACATATAGGGGACTTCAAAACACCAATCAAATCAAGATATCAAGATCCAAATTAGGAAACAAAAAGTTACCATAATTAGATCAACCATGGATCTTGATGAATTCGAAATAGAAATCAAAGACAAGAACAATAGGAGGATGGATCATTGCTTCAGGTAAAGGTATCATGAAAACATACTTAGATTTTCAAGGAAAAAGCTTAGAAGCATAAATCTAAATAAGGAAATAAAACCTACCATATATGTAACTACCATGCTTCATGAAGAACACATAGTATGGTAGAAGAGAACAACTAGAAATTGATAGATTATGGATCATGGAAAGAAAACACAGTAATTAACTACTAACATGATCAATATCGAAGATCCAAAGAGATCAGAATTCAAATCAGAAGTTTAACAAGACTAGATCATGGTTTGATCATGATTCCTTCAAAAGCTTGCAATGATCATGGTTAAGATCATTGTTCTAGCCTCAAATCCTTAGGATGATCATGAGAACATGTTCAAAGATGTTTGCAACAGAGAATGCAGCATCTCTTCTACTGTCTCAACTCAAAAAGGAAAGAAAAACAAAGATGGAGGAGAAGAAGAGAGAGTAGACATACCTTTTGATGCAAAAGGAAGAGTTTCGACGAAGATCCGTCAAGAAAACACCAAGGATGCAAGGGAGATGACTTGCAGAGGTCTTTGGTTCGTTCCAGAGAGTTTGGAGGCAGCAAATACGAAGTAGACTCGAGATTGGGCTTAAATAGAGCAAGAAAAACCTAATTGCCAAAGACAGCACTCATTGGTCGAGTGGATTGGTCGACTGGCCCAGTCGACCAATCAGTCGACCAATGCTGACAGCAAGACCAAAACAGGGAATTGAAGGCCCAGATCAAATCCAATCCTAAAGGGGTTTTGCACACATGTCAAGTGACTTACCTAATAGGTAGAAATGCCTTCAAACCAAGATAGAGAGCACTCCAAGTCCATCAACTAATCAGATCTTCATCAAGATTCAGTTTCCATAAATAGAACTTCATCATCAACTTTCATGGATTCAAAGCCAGACACCAAGTCCTCCACTGGGATGGCCCAAAGCTGACTTCTTACTTTACTCCGGGTCATCGGACCTACAAATAACAAGGTTTCCGGGTCAAGGTTAGGGCTGGGTTTTACAGACGTATAAAAAGGAATGAGTTCAACAGAACTCAGTGAGGTCAACTCAACATCTTATCATACATTCATCCACAAGATTCCACATCATATCATGCATTCGTACACAAGATTCCACATCACACATATAACTTGAGTATCGATAATATAATTAATGATAGTGATATGATATTATGCTCCTAACTCTATTATGAGGTCTCTATGGTAGACACGCATTAAGTTTGTACACCAATCTCCTTTGGGTGGTCTCAGTCACTCTCCTTCAACAAGAGACGTCTATTGGGTTCTCAGCGGTTGTTGGGTAAAGTCCTGTCAAGCCATGGTTGGGGTATAGGTCACCACTCTCTCACATCACCGTTTGGTATGAGATTGGCGCGTGTCAAGGATAATCTTAGCCCAGTGCAAAGTCATACAGTCTCGTACTACATATGGTCCAGATATCTCCCCTCATGCCTAGTGTCCTTTTGGTTCAATACCTTTCCACCTATGAATGGAATCCTCAACGGGAGGCATCTGTTGGATCTCATTCCTTAACCCAGTGGTCGTCCACATATAATGGATAGGATGCTCTCCATGTCCTCTCACGGATCATTTCACCGGTCTTGAGCGCCCAGGAGCCCTTATCTATTATATGCAACCCTACCTCTCTATGATGATAGTGGGCCTGCTTGACGCTCAGGACCCAGCCACTAACATCACGGGTTAACCGGCTTCAATACCCTTGCCAGAAGGGTAGTAGTACTCATGAGGTTACCTAGCCAAACACTTCTAGACACTTAGCATTCATGTACTTAAGTCTAGATGCATACTCATGTAAGTTCACTAGGGTAATGGGCGAACCCACAACCCTAGTTTGAAACATAAAATAAAAAAGAGTAATTTAATTCAACATCATCCATATATCTTCATATCAATGATTTAGAATTTGAAAGTAAAAGAAAACACTCAATCCATTCAATCTCATCCATCCCATACATTCTCATATTGTTTTCAAATAATATTGAAAATAGAAGCAAATATACTTGCTTACCTTTCATTCGTGCAAAGTCCCACACATAATCACAAGATAACAAATATTAAAACAAGGCAATATTATCAATAATGAAATTTAATTACATAATTAAACATGCAAGATAAGGTTGAGTATATTCCTCACCTTTTTAGTTAGCATAAGCTCTCCAAAGTTCCACAAAGTCACACTTAGGAATTGGTGATTATAATCAAAATAAACCTAATCATGTAAGAAGATCAATAGACATAAATTAGAAGTCAATTGTGTTTTAATAGAGTTCCCAAAATCACCCAACAAAAGCTTAATCTGCCAACTAGTTTTGAACCCACCTTTCTGAACCTAGTTTCGGCAAAAATCAAATTTCACCATCGATTCGAAGTCGAATCGAAATGAAACTTTGGGAATGTCTAATTGGCAGCAATATGGTCCTAAGTATACCTTCAATTTGATCTAATTCCATGTCAATCAAAAAGCCCCAATTTTGGGCTCTCGCGAGTGCTCTCGGCTGGGTTTGAGAGCCAAAATGCAAAATCGTTTGCAACGACTCACACAAACCACTCACAAACAAAAGGGAAATATAAATGAAACTATTTGCAAGCATTCAAAATACCTATCATGTTACAACTACTCAAATCCAACATTTATAACGAAGAACTACTCCTAAAACAAAGCCCAAAGAAGAGGGTTTGATGATTCTTACATTTCCTAACGTTTCCGAACGGTTAGGAACCTTCCTCTCCCTTGCTTTCTCCTCCTCCTTTAGCCTCAGCCTCGTACTAGCCTTCTAAAATGCGAGTATGAGTGAAAGAAAGCTTCAAAATAGGGTTTTAAAGGGTAAAACCCGATTCTGCCCCGAACTGGGCTGGGGGGCGGTCGACCGGCCGTTCAACCGGCCGATCGACCGGTCCTATTTTGGAAGGTCAAACAATGTCCAAATTGAGAGATCTTTGGCTTGTTGGAAAGGTCTTTCGACGCTCTTCGTTTTGATACCTTATTTGCATCAATCGGATTCTCCATCGTCGATCTACGGACGTTCCACGATCACCCTTTTTACACCATCATGATTAATCTTCTCTCTTCTATTAAACTTTAGGAGAGTTGATGAGTCATCACAAGGGTCATCCACTAACATTGGTTCCATTTCCAACCCTTCGGGCTCCACTTGAATGGCCCGCATTTGTCATCAACTTGAGGCCCGGTTTTCTCGATTTTGAAGCCACGGGTTAAAGGGGTAGAAATCCGGGGGATTTCAAACGAAGGATACCAGAAAGGATCGTTAGGGATGAGGAATGGACGTATCTGGAACTGAGTTGATGTGACTAAGTAGATGACTTGCATTGGGCTAGGCTTAACCCTGACATGCGCCAGTACTTAGACCAATGGTGATGTGAGAGAGTGGTGACTTAACCCCCAACCATGGAATGTCCCGAGGGATGCCGGACCCACTACCAAAAGGCGTTGTGTGATTGACCTACCCAAAGTTGTACAACGCTATGACTTAAAGCATGTCTACCAATAGAGACCAACATACATAGAGTTTAGATGCATACATACGTTATTTGTTTCATACTGCATTGCATCTTGTCATGTTCTGATATATGTATTTATCTTGTTATGAGTTAACTTGCCTTACTGAGTTTCTTTCGAAACTCATTCTTTTCTGTACAATGTTTTGTTAGATTATCCTACAGGTACTGACTACTATGAAGGACAGTACAATGAAGCGCAAGCCGATGAAGCATACTACACGCAAGGTGTTGGCGACAATCAAGATTACCCTGATGATCCCTCGAGCGATCATGTTGCGTACTACAATTAGACGTAATGTAGAGCTGGAACAACTCTGTTTGACTGACGAAGTCCTCTATTTTGAAGATGTCATCTATAGGCTTGAAAACTCTTAAGTTTAGTTTGTCTTTCTTATTTTCTTTTGTTTCGGTTGTAATTCCTTTTAGACTTACATACTACGTTCCGCTGTATATGTGGAGTGAGTTTCCGCCTCTCTCTACTCTATTTTGATATCTTCGGATATCTGGTATCATTTTCCACACTCTGATTATATTATTTATTCATTTCCTGATTTGAATCTTTTGTTTATAATATTAAAACCTTGATTATTTCATGTTTATGATTATGTTATTGTATATATGGGAGGATGATTTCCTCGATACTTGATCTTTGGGGCTGTGGATCACCCTCTCGGGTATGCCAGTTAGGGTACCAGCTGGGGGGATGTGACAGAGCCTGCAAAACCATTTAAAAACATGTCCCCAAAAGGGTAAGCTCAAAAAGAACTTAACAAGTATCCAATCACAATAAACATCTTCACACACAATCTAAGGCAAACATAAATGCAATGATATGAAACAATAAATGCAAGTATGCTTCTAACTCTATATATGTATGCTGGTCCTCTATTGGAAGACACGCTTTAAGTCATTGCACCATACTCCTTTGGGTGGGTCTCAAATCACTCTCTCTAAAATTGGGTTCTCCATTTGGTAATTGGGTCTTGAATCCTTCCCGGATATACCTTGGCTAGGGTTTAGGTCAACAGTCTCTCACATCACCATTGGTTTGAGTATTGGCACGTGTACAGGGTTAATCTTAGCCCAATGCAAGTCATCTACTGAGTCACATCTACTCAGGGTTAGATACGTCCATTCCTCACTTCCCATGATCCTTTCCGGTACCTTTCCCACTAGAGTCACGGTTTCCTTACCGGCTATGTAGACTCTTAACCCTATTAGTGTGAAACCCAGCCTTAACCTTGACCCGGAAACCCTGTTGTTTGTAGGTCTGACAACCCTAAGTAAAGCAAGAAGTCAACTATGGGCCATCCAGTGGAAGACTTGGTGTTTGGCTTAGAATCCATGAGTGTTGATGACAGTGTTCCATTTATGGAAACTGCACCCTGATGAAGAAGGAATTAGTTGATGGACTTGGAGTACTCTCTGACTTGGTTCGAGGCATTTCTACCTACTAGGTAAGTCACTTGGTGTGTATGCAAAACCCCTTCATGTTTGGATTTGATCTGAGCCTTCATTTTCTTGTTTTAGACTTGCTGTCTTGCTTGGTCGACTGGGCCAGTCGACCAATCAATCGACCAATGAGATCTGATTTGCTGATTAGGTCTTTGCTTGCTCTATTTAAGTCCAATCTCGAGTCTACTTCGTATTTTCTACCTCCAAACTCCTTGGAACGAACCAGAGCTCTCCTCAAGTCATCTCCTCTGCATCCTTGGTGATTTTCTTGACGGATCTTCGTCAAATCTCTTGCATTTACACAAAAAGGTATGTGATCATCCTCTTCTATTCTTCGTCTTTGATTCTCCATTGTTTTTCTTTCCTTTTCTGATTGAGGACAGTAGAGATGATGTTGCATCTCTGTTGTAGCTATCACTTAACTCATTCCCTCTCTTTTCCTAAGGATCTAAAGCTTGGTGGATGATCTTCATCAAGATTATCACTCGCTTTTGAAGGAAACCATGTATTCATTTTCTTTCCTTATTTAGATTGATGTTCTTCATTCTTAGATCTATTTTTCTAGAAGATCTATGCATGCTTTTCATGAATCCTTTATCATATTAGTGATCCATCATCCTATAGTTTCTCGTCCATGATTTTGATATGAATTCTTCAAGAACCATGATTGATCTAATTATGGTAAGTTTTTGTTTCCTAATTTGTAACTTGAAGACTTGATAATATTCGGGTTTTGAAGTCCTCTATATACCAATACACTACCCTTGCATATTCCCTCTTGTTTGGTACCCTTTTGAACCACCAAATTCGGATTTGTAATCATAAACCTCTGATTTTGTAAGTCACTGTCTCTGTTGGTTGACTGCTTGGTCTCTTGAGGCAGTAGACCAATCAATCGACCAATGAGGACAGCAACCTCATATTTGGTCTATTTTGGATGATTTGATTTCTTTCCTTATAGGTATCTTTCCTAATATGTGATATATACTTGTTTAGGACTTCCTTTCCAAGTTTAGACAAGGTCTTACTTGATCTTCAAGATTCTTTGCGAATTATATAAGGTAAGGATGGTTATTTCCTTAATTACATAGATTGCATGATCTAGTTTCTATATTTGAATCTCTTTGATTTATTTCCTTAAATAGATTCTTACACTGATATACTACGGATGCAACTACCTTGATTACAGTAGCATTACTTGTTTATGCTAATTAATTCATGTATGATTTACTTACCAATTATATACAAGTTGGATGTTGTTATAAATTTCTTTCCATATAAGAAGTTACCATATATGTGATATGATGGATTTATGTTTGTCAATGATTAAGTATGGTTTGGAAAGGGGAGGTGTCCTTTTGACACTTCTGTCCTTGGACAACTATGGGAATATTATGGGATGTTTCTGAAGATGCCCTTTGGACACCTTCCTAAGCTATTGGATGACATATTTAGTGCTGTCTAGTAGTGTTTGGCTAGGATGTCCTGTTATGTCAGACCCTAATCGGAGGGGGTATTGAGACCGAACGACCCGTGGTAGCAATGGAGATTCATGGGCGCTCAAGACCGGTGACCAACCCGTGAGAGGACAGGAATCACATTGTGGATACTCGAAAGAGGCCATTCATTGGTAGGGTTGCATATGGATAGACTTGGGCTCACAGGCGCTCAAGACATGTAACCAACCCGTGAGGGGACGTGAGAGCTTCCAGTTTACCATATGTGGATAACCAAGAGGGTTGATGAGTCCGTAGTCAGGGACTATGAGGTCTCTAGTGTGAAGGATACCGGAAAGGATAGCCAGGGGCGAAGAATGGACATATCTAGATCTGACTTGATGTAACTAAGTAGGAGACTTGCATTTGGCTAGGCTTTGACCCTGACATACGCCAGTACTTAGACCAATGGTGATGTGAGAGAATGGTGACCTAAACCCCAGCCATGGAATGTCCCGAGGGATGCCGGACCCACTACCAAAAGGCGTTGTGTGATGAGACCTTCCTAAAGAAGTACGGTGTTATGACTTAAAGCATGTTTGCCAATAGAGACCAGCATACATAGAGTTATAATCATAATGCATCATATGTTTCATATCATATTGCATCTTATTTTGCTTTGGAATCTTGTTATTTATGTTTTTATGGATTAACTACCTTACTGGGTTTCTTTTGAAACTCATTCCTTTTGTGCTATGTATTGTTGGATTTCTCTACAGGTCCTGAGTATCATGACTGCTCGTATGAAGAAGCACAAGGAAAAGAGACATATCTCCAGGAAGGCGATTGCGGTTCCGACGATTACACTGAAGATTCCGCGGGTGGTTATGTTGCGTACGATGCTTAGTCCGACCATAGAGTGGAAGCACCCTTGTGCCAGTTTTGAGATTTATACTTATAGAGATGTTGCCTATAAGATTGAGAACAATTTAATTATTTATTGTACCTGCTATTGGGATTAATTTTCATCCCTTCTCCTTTTCTTTTTAGAACTACTTTTCCGCTGATTAATAGAGTGAGATTTCCACCTCACTTTACTTTATGATTTAGACATTTTGATTGTCTTTCGTACTCTGATGATATATGATTTATTCTTCCCTTATTTGGATCTTTTGTTTATACTTTGTACATTGATTATCTTTGTTCATGATTATGTTATTGTCTATGTGGGAGGTTGATTACCTCGATACTTGATCTTCGGGGCTGTGGATCACACACTCGGGTATGCTAGGTAGGGTACCGGCTGGGTGGATGTGACAATTAGTCACATAGTAAACAGGAAGCTCTCGTGTCCTCTCATGCTTCCTGCAATCTCAAGCGCCCACAAGCCCAAGTCTACCACATGCAACCCTACCAATGAATGGCTGCCACAATGTGATTCATGTCCTCTCATGGGTTGGTTACCGGTCTTGAGTGCCCAAAAATCCCCACTATTGCCACAGGTCACTCAGTCTCAATTCCCCTTCCGATAGGGTCAGATATGACAGGGTTTTCCTTGCCAAACACTTCTAGACCAATCCTAGGTATGTCAACCAGTAGTTAGGGAAAGCGCCAAAGGGCACCATAGGAAAGCGTTCCATACCACCTCCACTGGGGTCCAAAGACAGAAACACCAAAAGGGCATTCCCCATTCCACAACTACAACCTAGGGATTCACATCATATCATGATTCCATACATATCACATTCACGTTCACATCCACATAATAGTCCAAATCACATTCAGATTACTCCATAATCAATTCTAATATGTAAATCACAATATGAGTAACCTACTCTAATTGCAGAAGTAATATAATGTAAGAAAGTAAAACAACAGTAGCTAACTCATGCATTCGAACCATATCATAACAGGGTATGTAAATATGCATATTGTGAGTGGAGTACTCACCTTGAATTCAACCTCGTAAACTTCGAGAAAGAGATCAATGGGCAAGTCCAAGATCACCAAAATACACCTAAACAAACATGTATTGAACATAAGGAACTCTGTCACATCCACCCAGCCGGTACCCTACATGGCATACCCGAGTGTGTGATCCACAACCCCGAAGAACAAGTATCGAGAAAACCAACCTCCCACATATACAATAACATAATCATGAATAAGATATAATCAATGTAATACCATATAAACAATGAGATCAATATAAGTAGAAGAGAGACAATATAATTAGAGTGCGGAAAGAAATGATACCAATATATAATAATAAAAAATGTAGAGTGTGCGAAAAATCACCCCACATATCACAGCGGAAATGTAGCTCTAAACAAAAGAAAGAGATTACAATTGTTTCCAAAAGAAGGAAGTAATAAAACTAAACTAGAGTTTCTTCTACTTTATAAAGAACATCCTTGCAAACATAAACATCAGATATCAAGCACGGCTGCTTCCACTCCACGGTAGGGCTAATCATGGTACGTAGCGTGATCACACGAGGGACCATCACAAAAATCTCCGTAACTGCCAACACCTTGCGCGAAGTATGCTTCTTCAGCTTGTGCTTCATCATACTGGTCGTCATAGTCTTCAGTTCCTGTAGAATAGTCTAACAAAGATGTTTGCAAAAGGAGTGAGTTCAAAAGAACTCAACAAGGCAAGTTATTCCACAACAACAAAAATAACATAATGCAATATGACATGAGACAGACAATGCACGTATGAATCTAACTCTATGTATGCTAGTCTCTATATTCAGACATGCTTTAAGTCATAGCACCATACTTCTTTGGGAAAGTCTCAAATCACTCAGCATCAGTTGGTAATGGGTCCTACATCCCTCTCAGAAATTCCATGGCTAGGGTTTAGGTCACCGCTCTCTCACATCACCATTGGTCTAAGTATTGGCGCATGTCAAGGTAAAGCCTAGCCAAATGCAAGTCATCTACTTAGTTACATCAACTCAAATCCAGATACATCCATTCCTCCCCTCTCGGGATCCTTTCCAGTATCTCACTAGAGTCAGCGTATTCCCTCTCAGACTACGGACTCATCAACCCAATTGGTCATCTACAAATAATAGACGGGAAGCTATCATGTCCTCTCACAGATAAAACTCACCGATCTCAAGTGCCCATGAGCCCAAGTCTACTATTTGCAACCCTACCAATGAATGGCCCCCACAATGTGATTTATGTCCTCTCACAGATATAGTCTTGAGCGCCCACAAATCCCCATTGCTACCACGGGTTGTTCGGTCTCAATACCCTTATGAATCGGGTCTAATATAACTGGGACATCTTAGTCAAACACTGCTAGACAAGCCCTAAGTATGACAACCAATAATCCAGGAAAGCGTCATAGGGCACCATAAAAAATATCCCATACTATTCCCACTGATGTCCAAGGACAGAAATGTCAAAAGGACATTCCCCAATCCCAAATCATACCTATTCAATCACAATCCCAATTTAGTCATATCATACACAACCAAGATCTCATCATATAGAATGACGCATATAAACATGATCAATCGCATATGTAAATGACAAGAATAAGTATTCATAAGCAAAAGAATACATGAACATGATACTACTGTACTTGAAGTACTTACATCAGTAATATAATAATAAGAAAATACAATTATGGTAGTGAATCTAAGAAAATCCCAAAATAAAAACTAAGATTCACACAATCTATGTAATTATGGTAACAACTGTCCTTACCTTAAATAACTTCGAAGATATTCCGGAAGTCAAAGAAATCATGTCCAAAGTTAGCAATGTTGTCAGAGGTCAAACGGATCCAATTGGATGAAGTATACAATGTATCCACAGCTGGTTGACCGATATGGTTGACTGATCCAGTTGACCGATATGGTTGACTGATCCAGTCGACCGATAAAACAAGCCAAAACTAAGTTTTTGATCCGAAACCTATCTTTTAGGACTCAAAACGCTCCAAAATTCGAAAGGAATCTTAGGAACAGTAAACTGAGTCTATCTATCAAAGATTAATCATCAAAACAAGGACTTTCTATTTTGAAAACATACTTTCTATTTTGATCAAAATCATGGTATTCAATGAAAAACACCATGAATGCAAAGAAGAATGAAGGATCATGTCAAGAGGATCATAATCAATAGATCAGAGATGAATGCCAACCTAAAATCAGATCTAGCTTGTTAGAGAAGTCAGATTGAAAAAGAGATCATGCTTTCATGAAGAATTCATATGAAACATGGCTAAGAATCAAGTATGTGAATCATAACATGAGTAGAATGAATGGAGATTCATTCTCATCATAGAGATTGTAGAAGAGGTGTTTGCAAGAGTGTAGTACCTTCTTCATATTCTCAGTAGCAAGAACAAGATCAAACAAGAGTAAATCAAAGAGAAAACAATAGACTACTAATCTTGAAGATGAACTTGAGAAGAGAAGCTATAGATCTTCAAAGAGTTCTTCAAGATCACCAAGGAGAGGCTTTGTAGGAGGTTTCCCACATCTACAATAGGTTATGGTAGCAAGGGAAACTTGAGGATACGAAGTGTGCTTAAATAGGACAGCAAAATACCTAAAAGCAAGATTTTCTCTGATCTTATAATCAGCTAGCTGACTGGCTTGGTCAACTGGCCAGTCAACCAGGCTAGGACAGCAAGCCAAGTTAGGGATTTGGAGGTCTAGATCAACTCAAATTCAGTTGGGCTTCTTCCTACATCTCAATTGACAAATCTAGGATAGTTAAATACCTTCAAATCATGTAATCTCTCCTTCTTCCAGTTTCTTATCGAACACTGACAAAGCTTCTAGGTATGGAGCACCATCATCAATCTCCATGGGTTTGGAGTCAAATACCATGTCTTCTACTGAGAGGGCCCATAGGTGTGTTCTTCCTCCACTTCGGGTCTTCGAACCTACAAAGGACAGGGTTTTCGGGTCAAGGGTAGGGCTGGGTTTCACAAATAAACCCTAACGATCGAAGACGAAACATAAGCAAAATAGAGAAAAATTGAGGTCACTGACTTTAAGGGTTGATTGGCCGGGTAGCCTGGCCCAGTTGACCTAGGCAGTTGACCCAGTGAATAGTTCGAAACAGAAAACCCTAAATCAGCCATAGTTTCTTCGTTTGAAGTCCAATTACTCCGAAATTCGAAGGGGAGTTCCCCAGAAACATACCAAGACTATCTATGAAGGTCTAATCAAATAAGGTCACTGGAATAAAGATCTAATCGAACCATAAAAAATAGGGTTTTACCGAAGAGGGTCCGTGTATCTCACGAAAAGACTAGAGAGAATGGAGATTCACTCTAAGAAAGAAAGAATAGTATTTCAAAATCAAGAATAGGCATTGGGAATGGTCTAATCATGAAAAAAAATTAAGGTCTTCAAATGGATACCCCTTCTTGAAGGTTACCCTAAAATTTCCTTTAAAATCAACCCAGAGTAGATTCACAAAGTAAAAGAGGGAAAAGGGATTCACCCAAAAATTATGGGGATAGAAGGAAAGGTTGTAACAATGGTGTGAGACCTTTCTCACAATCACAGAGGTAGATAGAAAACAAAGAGAGAGTAACTCATGGTCTCATGCCAGATCAAAAACATGGAACATCACCATATGGCTTCATGGGAGAACATAGAGTGAATGGGGATTCCTTGGCTTCGAAGAGGAGGTTCTAAAGTCCTTCCCACATTCTCCAGAGGCTTAGAAACATAATGGGGCTGATTACCATGAAATTCAAATAAATAGAGCTTAAAAAACCCTAAAAAAAATAGAGTTTTACCAAACTGCCCTTGCCTATGGGTCGATTGACCCAATCGATCCAAGCAATCAACCCAAGCTGACAGCAAGCCCAGATCAGGGAAAATGAAGCTCCAAACCTCAAGATTTTCAATGGGGCTTCTCCCAACTCAACAAGTAGTTTACTTAGCATGGAGGGATCCCTTCAAACCATGTCCAACTAGGCCTCAAGTTCATCAACCAAGCTCCTCAACACCAAGAAACAGTTCCAACTCCAAATCGATAAGGTTTAAAAAAAGGGAAATCTGTCACATCCACCCAGCCAGTACCCTATCTGGTATACCCGAGATGTGATCCACAGCCCCGAAGATCCTTAGTTCGGGGACCACATTATCCACATCGACAATAACATAATTATAAACAATCAATATTAAACTAGCAATTGATAATAATAGAATTCAGAAAAGAGATACCAAGGATAATCAGAGTACGGAAGTAAATATCATATCAGATAAATGAAGACGGCAGTGGAGCGGAATCCACTCCTTCAAATAAGCGGAAGCGAGGTCAAAACTGAATAAGTACAAGTCTCAAGTTATGAAATTTAATTTAAGGTTATTACAATTCCTCTGAGTTTAACTGTCACAAAAAGTGGGTGGGTAGCTACACATAAGTCTCCTCCACAATAAATATGCTCTCTTCGATAGTGAAGACATCAAAGACCCAATATGGCTGCTCCCATACTATCTCAAGGCTAACCCTAATACGCAGGAGGATCTACTTCAGTACCGCCACCAAAGTCTTCATTGTAGCTAGCCTCCGGATAGTAGTATGAGGCATCCGGGTCCGCCTCAGGGAATGTGCCATCAAAGAAATCACCTGTAGAGTAGCCTACCAAAATATTGCAACAAAAAAGGAATGAGTTCAAAAGAACTCAGCAAGGAAGTTATTCCACAACACATAAGCCACAAGATAATCATAAAATGATGCGAATGATATGAGACATATAATGCAGTATGATTATACTCTAAGTATGCTGGTCATCTATGGTAGAAATGCTTTAAGTCATAGCACCATACTTCTTTAGGTAGTCTCAGTCACTCATCACCGGGGGAAATTGTGTCCTGCATCCCTCTCGGACAAATACATGGTTGGGGGTTTCGGTCACCGCTCTCTCACATCACCATTTGGTCTAAGTATTGGCCCATGTCAAGGTAAAGCCTAGCCCAATGCAAGTCAACTACTTAATCATATCATGTCAGTTCCAGATACGTCCATTCCTCCCCTCTCGAGATCCTTTCCGATATCCTTCACACTAGAGTCACGGATATTACCCACCGAACTCATCAACCCTATTGGTCATCCACAAATGGTAGATGGGAAGCTCTCACGGATCATTTCACCGGTCTTGAGTGCCCGTGAGCCCAAGTCTAGCCATTTGCAACCCTACCAATAAATGGCCCCTTTCGGGTAACCGTAATGCAATTTATGTCCTCTCACGGAGTGGATACCGGTCTTGAGCGCCCACAAATCCACACTACTACCACGGGTTGTTCGGTCTCAATGCCCTTCCGAATCGGGTCTGATATGATAGGGACATCCTAGCCATACATCTAGACAAGTCCTATGTATGTCATCCAATAACCCGGGAAAGTGTCGATGGACACCATCGAAGAACATCCCATACTATTCCCTCCGATGTCCAAGGACAGAAGCACCAGTACGGTACTCCTCAATCCCAAGTTATACTTAAGCAATCACATGCCCAAGTCCATCATATCAATTCATAAAATACAACCATCATAGTAAACATTTGATTCATGACATTGACATAATTCATCATATATTGAAATTGATAAATATGATAAGACATTGAGATAAAATTAATGTAAACACAGAGCTACTGTTGAAAGACATATGTAGCAAGTCTAACATGATAAGAATATGAAATAGAAACCATGTTCACCAGATTAGGAATACCAAGTCAAAATTTCTTGTCCTATGTAATTATACCGATAACTATCCTTACCTTGAATTGGAGAAGAGAATGGTCCAAGGTCACAAGCAAGTGGCTCAAATAGTCTTAAAACCCTAAACAAGCATATATGAAAGGTTAGAGAAGAATTTAGAACAATCGGAGATCAAACGAATCATAACTAGGCAAAATTTGGTGACAGCAACTTTGTTGGTCGATAGTATCGACCAACAAACATCGACCAAGAAGATTTCGGACAGCAAGGTGGCTTTTTGGGTTTTGGCCCAGATTTGGTCTTCCGGGTCTCGGATCGATACGAAACTTGGGGAATAGTCTAAGCATAACATAGAGACACTAAATATCAAGAATTTAACATATTCCAATGGTCCATTTAGAAATCCCCAAATTGATTCATCAAGGTCAAGAGTTGTTAAACATGGCATTAGCTATATCTTAATGCAAATTGGGGGAAAACATAGGGGATTAGATAGGGAATCACTTAGAAGCAACATTGAACTCATATGCAAGGTGTAGATTAGGTTAATCATAGGCTTCATCTCAGTTTTGCTAAATAAAGCAAGTTGGTGAGCAATAAATCATAGAAGTGTGTAGTTAATGATCATGAGGTGAATAAATCATAGTCATATCAGTGAAAACATCAATATATGAGGTATAGAAGGCTCATGGCAACGTGTTTGCAAGGTTGCAGCACCTTGGCCATGGTCCCAACAGTAAAATAGAGAAAAGAGGAGTGAGAAAGTGATTAGGAGAGAGAGTCATACCTTGAGAGTGGAACAAGAAAGTGGAAATGAGTGGTTGGCAATGATTAATGGAGTAGATGCTTCACCATTACCAAGGAGAAGTTCTTGAGAGGCTCTCCCACGTTCTCAGATGTTGAAAACGTTAGAATAGGGCTCCAGTCTCGAGGAATAAATAAATAGAAAAGAATATTCCAGAGAATCTTTAAACTCGGGTTCAACAGAACTCGTTGGTTGATACATTTGGTCGATAGTATCGACCAATAGTATTGACCAAAACATGTTTCTGCAGAATTTAACAGAATAGTTCAGCAACTTTAGGTGTGGACTTGGAGGGCTACACAAGGTCAAATTGCATGGGGTTTTCTCCTACAGTTCACTCAAGAGGTGTAGTTTTAGGGAGTGCCTTCAGATTATGCACAAGAGTCCGTTTGATATCTCAACTGTCTCACTCTTCAACAGTGGGTAGATTCTAACTTAACATTGATAATGTGCTCAAGGAAGGAGCAGCATCATCAATGTCCATGTACTGGAGTTCCGACACCACGTCCTCAACCAGCAGGGCCCACAAGTCCCTCCTACCACCACTTGGGTCTTCGGACCTACAAACACAACAATGACCGGGTCGGGTCAAGGTTAGGTAAAAGCTGGATTTTACAAAATCCATCATCAGTCTCCATGGGTTTTGGGTGAAACATCATGTCTTCCACTGAGATGGCCCACAAAGTCTTCCTCCTTCACTTCGGGACTTTGGATCTACACTAAGGGAGAGGTCTGACCTAACTTCTAGGACCTCCAAAGATATCAACACTATACTCAAGGTCCAACTTCAAGGTCAAACATCAATCAAGCTCTTCTTCATCCAAAACAGACAGAGTGTCCAAGTTAGGGTTAGGGCTAGATTTCACGTACTTAGTTATATCAAGTTAGGGTTAGATACTTCCATTCCTTGCCTCTCGCGATCCTTTCCAGTATCCTTCCCACTAGAGTCATTGTATCCTATGGCTACAACCAACTCGGACTACGGAGTCATTAACCCTATTGGTCATCCACAAATAGTAAATGAAAAGCTCTCATGTCCTCTCATAGGTTGATTACTGATCTTGAACGCCCATGAGCCCAAGTCCACTGCTGCAACCCTACCAAAGAATGGCCCCCACAATGTGATTCATGTCCTCTCACGGGTTGGTTACCGGTCTTGAGCTCCCACAAATCCCCATTGTTGTCACGGGTCACTCAGTCTCAATTCCCTCCCGAATCGGGTCTGATATAATAGGGTAATCCTAGCCAAACACTGCTAGACAAGCCCTAGGTGTGAAATCCAGCCCTATCCTAACCCTGACCTTGACCTGGAACCTTTGATGTTTGTAGGTCCGAAGACCTGGAGTGGAGGAAGGAGAGATTTGTGGGCCCTCTTAGTTGAAGACTTGGTGTTTTATTCCGAGCCCATGGACATTGACGATAGTGCCCCTTACTTGGATGCACTGTCAGTGTTCAATGAGAAGCTACACCTAGAAGAGGGGAAGTCTAGTTGAACTACCTAATGCGCTTTCGGACTCGATTCGAAGGTAATACTCTAATCTAGACTTGTTGATTGACTTGTAGGAGAAAACCCACTTGAGTTTCAGTTGTTCTAGTCTTTCAATTCCCTAGATCAAGCTTGTTGTACTAGCTTGGTCGACTGGGCTAGTCGACCAAAGGATTCCCAAATCCGAGAATTTGATGCTTTTTGGATATTCTCTTCTCTACTTAAGTGAACCTCGTGACTTGAACCCTATTCTACTCATTCGGACTCATGAGAACGAGGGGAGAGCTTCCCAAGACATTCTCTTGGTAGTGGTGAAGGAATATTGCATCAATCATTGCCAATCATTGCCTCTCATCCTCAAAATCATCTCTAAGGTATGATTTCTCTCTCTCACTCTCTATTCTACTCTAATCCCTTCTCTTACTTTCTGTTGTAACCATGAAGTTGGTGTTGCAACCTTGCAACCACCACTTCATGTGTTCATTCCTTGCTAAAGCTTAAGCTCCTTCCATTTCTACCTATGCTATGCTCTCATTTTGACTCTTAGCTATGCATTTCTATGATTCTCTTCTTAACAACTTGTTATCTTGTCCTAAACTGATTTGGTTAAGTATGCTAGGTCTGATTTTAGGCTAGAATTTGATTGTAATCTATTGCATAACACTTTCCCTAGCTGATTCCCTAATTTCCCTTGCAATTGCATTTGATTTCATTTGAAAACAATGATTCTAGTATATAGAACCTAGGGTTTCAATTTGGGGATTCCTATTTAGACCATTGGATTATGCTAATTACTTAGTAGATAATGTTCTTATATTGTTCCTAACAATCCCTCCAAATTTCAGAGTGATCCGAGCCCCGGAAGTTAGGTTTCGGATGAAGATTCACTATTCAGCCCTGCACTGTTCATTTAGTTAACTGCTTGGTCAACTGGGTCAGTCGACCAAGTCAGTCAACCAATTGATGGCTGCATTGTGTACTTTTCCGATTTGATCCGTTCGACCTCCGATTTTCCCGATTTCTTCTCTAATCTTTCATCTATGTTTGTTTAGGGTATGAATACTATCTTTGGATCATTCTCTTGTGATTATTGGATTATCTTCATCTCGACTCAAGGTAAGGACGGTTACCACCATAAATGCATAGACTATGTGAATCTTACATTGATGTTGGAAACTTAGTAGGCTTAGCTTCTTTGTTGTATTTGAACATCATATGACTGTTGTTTGTACTTGAGAAAGTAGTACCGTGTTTATATGCTTATTGATTATCATGACTGTTCATTCTTATCAATTACATGTATGATTGATCATGTGATGTTATGATTTACCTTTCAATATCATCAAGTATCATTTATGTATGATATGGTGAAATTGAGCATGTGATTGGATAAGTATGATTTGGGATTGGGGAATGTCCTATTGACATTTTTGTCCTCGGACATCGGAGGGAATAGTATGGAATGTTCTCCGAAGATGCCCATTGACGATTTCCCAGATTGTTGGATGTCATATATAGGACTTGTCTAGCAACGTTGACTAGGATGTCCCTGTTGTATCAGACCCGAATCGGAAGGGCATTGAGACCGAACGACCCATGGTAGTAATGTGGTTTGGTGGGTGCTCAAGACCGGTAACCAACCCGTGAGATGACATAAATCACATTGCGGAAACTCGATAGAGGCCATTTATTGGTAGGGTGGTAAATAGCTAGACTTGGGTTCACGAGCACTCAAGACCGGAAACCAACCAATGAGAGGACATGAGAGCTTCCCGTTTACTAGTTGTGGATGACCAATAGGGTTGATGAGTCCGTAGTCCGAGTTGGTTGTAGCCATAGGATACATGACTCTACTGTGAAGGACACCAAACCGAGTTGGTTGTAGCCATAGGAGAAGTATCCGGATCTGACATGATACGACTGAGTAGATGACTTGCATTGGGCAAGGCTTTACCGTGACATGCGCCAATACTTATACCAATGGTGATGTGAGAGAGCGGTGACTTAAACCCCAGCCATGGATTGTCCTGAGGGATGCAGGACCCAATTACCATCGGTGAACCCAAGATATCTTAAATGGTTGAGGGAAGAGTGATTTGAGACCTACCCAAAGAAATATGGTGCTATGACTTAAAGCATGTCTACCTTAGAGACTAGCATATATAGAGTTAGAATCATATTTGCATCATCTATTTCATATCATCTTGCATCATGTTATGTTTTGTATCATGTATCTGTGTTATTATGGAATAACTACCTTGTTGAGTTCTTTTGAACTCATTCCTTTCTGTGCAAATGTTTTGTTAGATTATTCTACAAGTACGAAAGAATTTGATGGCACCAAAACCGAGACAAACCCCGATGAGGCATACTACCCTCAGGGTACTGGCTACCATGAATATCACTGTGAAGATCCCGAGGGTGATTATGCTTCGTACTAGGATTAGTTCGACTCTGGTGTGGGGGCGGCCGTGCCTTATCTCTTATGTTTATACTTACGAAGACATTTTGTATAAGACCGAGGAAATGATTGTTTAGATATTCATCACTTTATTTCTCCTTTTAAGATTTGGATTTGTAATCTTAACTATGATTTGATCTACTTTCCGCTGCTACTGAGTGAGTGATTTCCGCTCACTCTCTTCCTTTTTTATTATATACATTGGTATCGTTTATTTCCGCACTCTAATTATATTGTTTCTTGTCCCCATCGCGATTTCATTGTTTATATGCTATGACATTGATTTATTTATTATTCATGATTGTGTTATCGCATATGTGGGAGGCATGGTTGCTCGATACTTGAGCCTTGGGGCTATGGATCATATACCCGGGTATGCCAAGTAGGGTACTGGCTGGGTGGATGTGACACTAGGTATGTCAACCAGTAATCAGGGAAAGAGTCAAGGGGCACAATAGGAAAGCATCCCATACCACCTCCACTAGTGTCCAAAGACAGAAATGTCAAAAGGACATTCCCCATTCCCCAATTACAACTTAGGCAAACACATTCCAAATCAGTCATTCATAAGCACAATTGATAAACCATTCATGAGAGAATAACCATTCATTCATAATCAAAATAACAAGTGAATCACATAATTAAAGTCCTACTGTAGTTACAGTAAGCACAACAGTAATGTAACTATAAGTAAGTCATAAAAATAGTAGTATGATTATGCAATTCGAATCAATTATCAACAATCATGTATTTTAGGTTATTTGAGAAAAAACATCCTTACCTTAGTTAATCTAAAAAAACTCCAAAGAAAAGGATGAGGATAGGTCCAACGAAACCTTAAACAAGCATAGGTTAAGCATTAGGAACAAACCCTCAAAGATTAGAAGTAAACAGATCAAAACAAAGTCACCTTGTTGTCACTGGGCTCGTTGGTCGATCTGGCTTGGTTGGTTAGGTGATCGACCAAGCCAGTTCTGTCCGAACAAAATCCCTAGTTTTTTATCCGAAACATAACTTCCAGGATTCAAAACACTCCAAAATTTTAAGCGAAACTCTAAAATAGTAAACTAAGATTATCTAGTATAGATTAGGCATTAACAATGATCATTAGAGTAGAATATAATTTAATCAAAACTAGGCCTTTTCCAAAATCAATCCGTGATTTCTACAAAAAGACTAGAGAGAATGAGAATTCACTCTAGGAAGAAAAGAACAGTAGGTCATAGACAAAATAATCATAGAAATGAATCTAGCATGCTTTAGGAATCAAAAACTTATAATGGATATTCATTCATTAAGATCACACTTGATTTCCCTTCGAAATCATTGTGTTGATTCACAAAGTAATAGAGTGTATGGAGATCCACTCTAGAACTACATAGATTGGAGGATCAGTCATGGGAATGACATAAGATCATCCTCCTAATCACAGAGATAGGAATAAATTAATAGGATAGTAGATCTAGGGAGAGTAGGAGTGATTACCAACCTTAAGGAAGAAGATTCGCCAAAGAACTTTGAGAATTGGTTGAAGATCTTCCAAAACTCCAACATGAGTGCTTGAGAGAGGTTTCCCACGATCTCTAGAGGCTTTAGAACACTAAGGGGCAGTTTACCACAAAGTTATAATATATAGAGCATCAAAAACCTAAACAATCAGAGTTTTACCAAACAGTCCCTTGCACTATTGGTCGCTCATGGTTGGTCGATCAGGAGATTGACCAACACTGACAATAAGGCCCAAAAATCATGTTTTCTAACTCCAAACCTTAAAATTCCAAAGGGGCTTCTCCCAACTCAATCAAGAGACTTACCTAGCATTGAGGGACCTTCCAAAATATGTCAAAATAGGTCTCAAGTCCATCAACCAAGCTCTTCATCAACAATTTGTAGTTTCTTCTCCAAATTAGGTAAGGTTTCCATATAGGGAACTCCATCATCAATCTCCATGGGTTCTGGGTCAAACATCATGTCTTCCACTGAGATGACCCACAATTGTCTTCTACCTTCACTTCAGGTCTTTGGAGCTACAAACAAAAGGATTTCCAGATTAGGGTTTTGGTTGGATTTCACGCCAAGAGTCCCTTATGATTAAGTCCTTGATATAGAGCATGAAAGGCTATCTTTTCGTTTAGATTTTCTATCTGTATGGTCAAATCGTTAAATCTCCAGAGATAACTTTTGATCGACTCTGTACGCCCTTGTTTGATGGCAAACAAGTTATCCTCCCTTTTCTTCGTGTTTACCCCACTTTGGAAGCGAGATAAGAATACCCGACTAAGGTGGTCAAAATTCTCTATTGTATTATTCTAGAGTCCCAAGAACCATTCAGATGCCAATCCGATGAGCGAGGCAGGGAAAATCCCGCACATTGCTGCTTTGCTATGTCTATATGAGGACATGACAAATTTATAATGCATTATGTGATGCCTTGGACACTTCGTCCCATCGAACACAGTAAAAGTTGGGCACTTAAAATTTCTTGGCATCTCTGCCTCTGAGATTGCTCGGATGAATGGATCTTCTTTCAAAACTGAATATAAAGCATCCTTTCCCAAGTCTTTCAACTTCTTTAATTTTTCATCCAACTCTTCAAATCGTCTATTCACATAATCAGCATGTTGTGTGGGAAGTTCATTATATTCTTCATCATGGACATTATCCTTTGGTCAGGAGCTGCTTTCTCGATCATCTTGGTGGTCAGTTGGAGGAGGGTCCTTGGATGCTACCTCACCTAAAGGTCGGGAATGCTCCCCATCCTTTTCATTTCCCTTTTCTCGATTTCTTTGAGATGGTCGAGTCTTGTGATCGGGAATATGTACTCAACCTTCCTTCCGTCGCACGCGCTGATCTTCTTTATTGCCATCAAGATTGATGGGAATATTTTGCGAGCAAATTTTTGGTACTGTTGTTACCTGCTTATGAATGCTTGCCCTAATTAGCTCGTTTAGGTCTAGAATTTGCTTTTGCAATTCATTGAATTGACCCATAGTTACGAACTGGTCGGATAGATTTGGTAGGGTATCGTGTTCGGGAACTTTTTTGATCCCCTGTGACGTTTCCCCTTCATTGATCTCCTTCTCTCCACTTGATTCTTTTCCAAGTAATAAGCTTGATCTGATATGCATATGACTTTTCGATCAGTTTCCCACAGACGGTGCCAATTGTTGTTGTTGAATCCTGTTCGGCAGCACAAGCAAACAACCTACAAAAAAGTGTGCTCGACTGGGTGGGTGGAGGTACCTCTCCGATGAGCAAGTTAGCAAGGGATATAACCAGAAGAATGAATAGGAATGAAGTATTCACTATTGCTTACATTTCTCCCATCCTTTGATCCGTTAATATAGATTCTAGGATGTTTACCTGTCCTTTAGTGATTGAGTCCTGCTCGGACTCTCGTTGAAGATTGAGTTCTGCTAGGACTCTTGCTGTTGAGTTCATTTCGAATTCCCTTATCCGGTTAACCTCTAACCTTATCTGTTTAATAGTTGGTTGTGATTGTTCTTGATGACTGATCTTCATTGTTATCCATTATGGTCGAACCATTCATCAAATATACTTGACCGGCTCATCAGATTGAGTATTGTTCGAACCACACCATGGTGGTTTATTCGATCTAGATATTTGATCAGTAACATAGGGTATTCCAGAAAATTTTAAGTTCGCTGGATCGAACTGTGCAAATCCTATATGCAAGTATGACCTATACTCTCAGAGTATTTTAACTAGTATATCTGAAATAAACAGACGCAAAACACAAGGCCTACAGGGCTCCTGCATACTTACATCTAACCAACCGAGACTTATGGCCAAGCCCGCTCTGGAAGTTGCACTGCAAAGCAGGGATGTTTTCTGCATTTCCTTTTGGGCCAAGGAATGCATTTCTGTTTACTCTCAACCAGATTTCAACTCTTTTTTAGATCTAATGCATGGATGCAATATACTAGAATGATATGCAAAGTCATATGAAAATTTAAAAATTTTCGAGGAGTAACCCAACCAAATCAATGGTTTTGTTTCTTTAGGCCAAGAGAGGCTTACATTAACAGACTCATCTGGCACCTCTGCAACCTCACCGGCACAACGGGACTTACATTCACTGCCCTTCACGGCTCTGCTGAGGCCTTTACCCAGTCCTTGACTATCATAGCCTTTTCCTCTGGCTTTTACAGATAGGGTCCTTTAACTCTACTCATTCTTTAAGATTTAAACAGACTTTCAGACCGTCAGGCACCTCACCGACTATTTCACAGGGTTATAAACAGTTATCTGAACTTCTGAATAATTCTTAAGATTATTTAACATCAGCTTTCGTAACAATGTTTCACCAGTTCTAGGGAGCACTGGAGTTGGGTCTCTTTCAACCTGTACTCAACTGCTCATACCCCTAGTTTCGGTTATTACTGAAACTACTCATCTGGGATTATTAATGAATATGCAGAAGATCCTACATGAATGCAGTGGTGGTCATCACCAAGAACAGAGGCACGACTGTAGGCATGTTCCACGGTTATCCATCTCGAAAATGCATGCAGATGACATGAAATACATAACTACTCCACTACTACAAGCCCATATCTTAAAAGAAATAAAGAAAAGAACTTACAGAAGAAGACGCAATCTTCCTACGCTTGGACCTTCTTAAGACGAGTGCAATATTGGAATAAAGTACTTCATAAACATTTACTAATCTATTACAAGCTTACAACAGTAGAATAGTTCAGAAACTCTTTGACTCTCAAAACTTCTATATCCTTACTTAAACATTGAAGTTCTTTATATAGGCATCGGACTTCAAAGAAATATAAAAAGTATCTTATTAAAAGATAAAAGGATAAAAGAGAATCTTATCTGAACGCTGATTCATTCAGTCTGGATTTCCTTAATCCTATGGTCACATCAAACTTTTTGATGACGTCATTATGGCGTTAGCAGCATCTTTATGACGTCAGCAGCAACGTCAGCAGCATCTTTGTAGCAGCATCTTGATGACGTCAGCAACAACGTCAGCAGCATCTTTATGACGTCAGCAGCAACGTCAGCAGCATCTTTACACAATTATTGTTCCTACTTTAAAATCTTCTGATGCAAGACTGATGATTTCTTCAATAGTCTCGTTGAACCTAAGAGGTTGATCGTCCATTAGTTCCATGATTTGGGATTTGCTTCTTCTTTTAGCTTTTTTAGTTACCTTTTCTTCATGCTTCCTTTCATACTTTCTTAGGAAACAGGCAGTTTTCTTTTTCTTGAACCTTCGTCCAAGTATCTGTCCATACTTATTTACCCATCTTGGAATGAGGAGATCTCCAAGTTCGGCAATAATTATTCTTCTAAAACTTCTGTTGTATTCATTTCTTCTGGAAAGCCTTTTACGGGCCATCTGATCTTGTAGAACTGGATGAACTGGGTCCACCATCTTCCGCTGACATTAATTCTTTAACCTTCACCATCATTTCATCAATTGATTTGATATATTGTTGGATGGGAGATACAAGAGCTTCTATAATCAGTTTTTCTGAGGGGGACTTATCTTTTGGGGCCTCATTTGTCCTTTTCTTATGTTTACTGACAAATGAAGTCATAATCTCAGTTTCGTTCATTCCCAAGAGATCTTTGGCACGAAGAAGATGTGCTGTTAATTCTACTTTCTCGCTTTCAAGCTTGCGGTTTGCAAGTCTTAAGCTATTAACTTCTTCAACAAGGCGTAATGCAGACACCTTGTTTATTTCACACTGTTCAGTGAGATCTTTGATCTCCATCTTTGTGACAGAACACTCATCACATGCCATAAGTGCTCCTTCGAAATCTTTTTGGTCAACTTTTTCAATCTTTGGATCTTTGTAGAAGTTGATACCAAGAGTTTTCCTGGCATCCTTCAAAGCTTCAGAAAGATCAACATAGCCCTTGTACAGAGGCTTGTCAAAATTTCTGATACAAATAGAGACATCTGACCATTGTGTGTAAATTCCAGGAAGCTTTCCCTTAAACACAACATAATATCTATAGCTGGACTTTGACTTAGAATAAGCCATATTCATCTGATAATTTAAGCAATTCATGACTGAACTGAAGTAGTCACGTTTGCTTTTATCTGCTGGATCTTGGACGCTCTGGTGATGAGAAATCCAAAGATTATCTAAAATTGTTCTATCTTGTTCTTCAACTTCAAGTAAGACCTTGAATTGAAATCTTTCATCTATGGTGTAGAGATATCTCTGCCCATACATAATCTTCTTGGGTACATGCTTCTTTTTCAAGTTAGCACTTCCCATCTACGGGACTTTATCTTTGCTGCTTTGGGAATTAACCACTGAAGCTATAATCTCTTCAATAGAAGTATCTTTCGACTGGGATCCAGTCATATCTTTGAGAGCTTCAGGATGAGATTCAGCCATATCTAATTCCTGCAAATTATTTTCCAAATAAGGATCTACACAATCCATCTGCAAGGAAATTATCTTTACCATTAATATGCTCAAAAGTAATATCAAAACCTATGTTAATAATAGTATCTCTAAAAATTAACCATCTTCTTTGGGAAATCTTTTTCTCATTTAAATTGTTATAGAATCTGACTATAGCTTGGCAGTCAGTTCTAACAAGAATCTTTTTGTTTTGGAGAAAGAGTTCAAAAGCAGAGTATTATAGGGTATTATAGAGATGTATAGATATTTGGAAACCTTTTTGGGAGAATCCATGAAAGCTAATTGGGAAAGATTTAAAACAGAATATCCTAAAACATATAGTGGACTTGTAAGCGTAGGAGTAAACCCTTATAACTTTACAAGTTACATCCACATGATGTGTACTGGACAAGATCCAAATAGTGCACAAACCAAAGTACAAGCTATGGCTTTAACTAATCTAGAACAGTTACGCCTCCAAAGCTCCAGATATATAAAACCATTTCTTAAGTTATATTACTACTATATGAGTATAAGTGGTAATATTTTTACTAAGGAGATAATGGATAAGTTATTCAAAAAACTACCAGGACCCCTTGGAACAAAGATTAAAGATAGTTGGACCCCAGTAGATGGTGATCCAGCAAAGGATAATGTGTGTATAAGAATTACACATATTATTACAAAGCTAGTTGAAGAATGTACTTTTATATAGATACAAAGACAATTCCAAAGTACAGATTTCGGATTCTGTAAAGATATTTTCACCACACAAGCATTTGGTGAAAGAGATCAAGACAATAGACCAAGAAGGAAGCCTAGATATATCCAAGCTTCTAGAAGACCTCAGATAGGTTATTATGAGAAACCTAGAAAGAGATATTACCAAGAGAAAAGAAATTGGTATTTAAGAAGATCCACTAGGAAAAAGCCTTTCCTAGATCCTCGAAACATGCTAGGAGATATAATCCCAATAGGAATTATAAGACTAGATTGGCATGTTATAATTGTGGAGATACCAGCCATTTGGTAAAAGAATGCCCCAAATTAGTTAATACAGATAGCAAAAGAGCAATGGTAGTACAAAATACCAATGAATGCTTAATTGCAGTAGATTAAGAGATGTCAGATCAAGAATCAGTATACCGTGTCGTATCAGTAGAGATACCAAATACCCAAGAAGAAGATGATGAACCATACCCAGATTTGATTAACCAATTAGTTAATCCTTCAGTTTTACATATTAGAATGGTTAAAAACTAGTGTGAAAAGGATAGACATCTTTGGAAACACAAAGGTGGAAGATACCACATAGCTTGTTCAGGTTGTAGAAAATACCCTGGATTAGACTTAAGATATCAATGCAGAAATTGCCTTAATGAAAGATGTGCATTTTGTTTAGATAACTCTATATTTCTTGTTGAGGAAAGGGAAAACAAAATTACTATCCCAGAATTACAAGAAAAGCGAGATTCTACTAAATTAGAACTATTACAAGATGAATTAGCAATCATAAATGCTAAAATAGCTGAAGATCCAAACCCGGATATTAGATGGTTTTCTGAGGTACCACTATCCCATCTCTGAGGATCATGGTGTCCTAAATTTAATAATCTTCCTGTTCCTGTGATGGAATCTAGTCCTAATCTAACTGGTGGTTCTACAGGCATTTCTCTTCCGCTAGGCCTGATTATATCTCCTGGTCCAATCTTTTCAAGATCATAATCTAGTTTTTCTACCTTATTTCTAGGTCTATCTCCAAATCTCATATCTGAATTGCTATATATATATATATATATATATATATATATATATATATATATAATACTACTATTATAAAATTATGAATTCAAGGGACACGGCTACATTTCGTTTCCCTCCGATACCCTCTATATTCAATCAATTAGACCTTTATATTAGTAATAAATTATGTCTATAATGATCAATTAAAATTATTGAAATTATTTGAATCACTTTAATTGTCAAATTTTCCTCTTCTTGTTTTTCATAGAAACCAAAAAACAGCCAAAGAAATATGAAGAGTTTCTCCCAAAAACTAAGAAATATTAATTGAGGAAGAAGAAACTGCATTAGAATGTTTAATCAAAACCTCGCATTTTAAAGACAAACTAATTCACAATTCCAACATTAGCTGTTGTTAACAGGTTCACTTATGTATAGGCCATTAAACTTCCATGGCCAATGCATGTGATTGATAGTAGTATGATATAAACATCATTTATTACTAATATAAATGTCTAATTGATTGAATACAGAGGGGTATAGGAGGGAAACGAAATGTATTTTCATAGAAACCAAAAAACAGCCAAAGAAATATGAAGAGTTTCTCCCAAAAACTAAGAAATATTAATTGAGGAAGAAGAAACTGCATTAAAACGTTTAATCAAAACCCCGCATTTAAAAGACAAACTAATTCACAATTCCAACATTAGTTGTTGTTAACAGGTTCAATTATGTATAGGCCATTAAACTTCCATGGCCAATGCATGTGATTGATAGTAGTATGATATGAACATCATTTATTACTAATATAAATGTCTAATTGATTGAATACAGGGGTGGAGGGAACGGGTTTCATAGGACCATTAAACTCCAGGCCAATGCAGGATTGATAGGAGTATCCCCAAAAACTAAGAATATTAATGAGGAAGAAGAAATGCATTAAAACGTTTAATCACATTGGTGTTGTTGTTTTGTTGGGCCTAACTCCCGGCCTGCGTGTGTTTGATGTGTTGTTAACATCTTTATTACTAATATAAATGTCTAATTGATTGAATACAGAGGGGTATAGGAGGGAAACGAAATGTAGCCATGTCCCATGAGTTCATACTTTTATAATAGTAGTATGATAGAATGATAGTATGATATATATCCTATCATATCATAAATGCATTAATGCATGACGCCGGAAATGTCGGCCATCAAAGACGAAGAGAAGAGGGTGTCACTGCAACCAGACTCATCTTCCATTTCCCAGCGCCTTTTTGCTTCCTACTAATATGTCTTTGATATATATATATATGATAGTATGATATATATCATATCATACCATAAATGCATTAATGCATGACGCCAAAAAAGTCAACCATCAAGATAAAGAGAAGAGGGTGTCATTGGCATAGAAAATGTATGCCAAACACTGGGTTCAACGTACTTTTTTTTAGACAAGATTTTGGCAATTTCTATGCCAAAATGCACAAATGACACCGAATAAGTGTGCCGAAAGCGTTGCCATACAACCCCTAAAATGTTTTTTTAGTCGAACAACCCCTAAAATGTAGTGTTTTGGGAAATCAATTACTGGTTGAGAATCCATACAATAGTTTGATACTCTTTTTTCTTTTGTGAAAACATAATAATTTTATACATTCACAGTATCTCGCATCTCATCCCACACATCATTACCTTCTTGCAATCCAATAGTGTCACATCCACTCAGCTGGTACCCTACCTGACATACCCAAGTGTGTGATCCATAGCCCTGAAGAACAAGTATCGAGGAAACCAACCTCCCACATACACAACAACATAATCATGAACAGGATGTAATCAATGTAAAATAATAATGAGACCAAGATAAGAAGAAGAGAGAATGACAATATAATCAAAGTGTGGAAAGAAATGATACCAAGATATAAATAATCAAAATGTAGAGTGAGCGGAAAATCACTCCACAACTACAGTAGAAATGTAGCTCGAACAAAAAGGAAGATTACAATCGATTTCCAAAAGAAAGGAAAGAAAAGAAGTAATCAAACTAAACTAATATCTCTTCCGTCTCATAGAGAATGTCTTCATAAACATAAACAAAAGAAACTAAGCATGGCCGCTTCCACTCCAGAGTAGGGCTAATCTTGGTATGCAGCATAATCACTTAAGGGATCTTCAATGTAATCTTCGTAACTGCTAGCACCTTGAGTGAAGTGTGCTTCATCGGTTTACATCTCATAGTACTGGCCTTCATATTCTTCAGTACCTACAAGATAATCTAAAAAATATATTTGCACAAAAAGGAGTGAGTTCAAAAGAACTCAGCAAGGCAAGTTATTCCATAACAACATAAATAACATGATAGCAAAACATAACATGATGCAATATGATATGAGACAGACAATGCATGTATGAATCTAACTCTATGTATGCTGGTCTTTATAGGCAGATCTGCTCTAAGTCATAGCACCATACTTCTTTGGGTAGGTCAAGTCACTCTCCCTCAACCATCTAGGTATCTTAGGCTCGCCAGGTGGTAGTTGGGTCCTGCATCCCTCGGGACATTCCATGGCTGGAGCTTAGGTCATCGCTCTCTCACATCACCATTGGTCTAAGTATTGGCGCATGTCAAGGTAAAGCCTAGCCCAATGCAAGTTAACTACTTGGTTATATCAACTCAAATCCAGATACGCCCATTCCTCGCCTCAGGCGATCCTTTCCGGTATCCTTCACACTAGAGTTAGCGTATCCTATGGCTACAACCAACTTGGACTACAGACTCATTAACCCTATTGGTCATCTACAAATAATAAACGGGAAGCTCTCATATCCTCTCATAGATATAACTCACCGGTCTCGAGCTCCCCATGAGCCCAAGTCTACTATTTGTAACCCTACCAATGAATGGCCTCTCACGAGTATCTACAATGTGATTCATGTCCTCTCACGGGTTGGTTACCGATCTTGAGTGCCCACAAATCCCCATTGCTACCACGGGTTACTCGGTCTCAATACCCTTCTAAATCGGATCTGATATAACAGGGACATCCTAGCCAAACACCGCTAGACAAGCCCTAGGTATGACAACCAATAATCAGGGAAAGCGTCAAAGGGCACCATCGAAAAATCCCATACTATTCCCACTGATGTCCAAGGACAAAAATGTCAAAAGGACATTCCCCAATCCCAAATCATACATAATCAATCACATTCCCAATTCAGTCATAACACACACAATTGGTATTCCATCGTACAGAATGAGACATAATAACATAATCAATCGCATATGTAAATGTCAAGAATAAGTATTCATAATAACAAAAGAATACATAAATATAGTACTATTGTACTTGAAGTACTTACAACAGTAATACAATACTAAGAAAATACAATAATAGTAGTGAATCTAAGAAATTCCCAAAATAGAAACTAAAATTCACGCAATCTATGTAATTATGGAAACAACTGTCCTTACCTTAAATAGATTTGAAGATATTCCGGAAGTCAAAGAAATCAAATCCAAAGTTAGCAAATCAACCCTAGACAAGCATAGATACAACATTAGGAGAAGAAACTAGAAGACTAGAGGTCAAACGGATCAAATAGGATGAAAGCATCAATGTTGTCCACAGCTGGTTGACTGGCTAGTCGACTGATCCAATCGACCAAGTGAACAGTAACCGAAACCAAAACTGAACTTTTTATTCGAAACCATACTTTCAGGATTTGAAACACTCCGAAATTCGAAAGGAATCTAAGGAACAGTAAACTAAGACTATCTAGCAAAGATTAATCATCAAGCAAGGATTAAAACCATGACTTTCTATTTTGAAAACATGGCTTTCTAATTTTGATCAAAGCATGGTTTTCAATGAAAATAGCCATGGATGCAAAGGAGAATGGAGTATCATATCATAAGGATCATTAGCAATAGATCAAAGATGAATACTATCATAAATTTAGATCTAATATGCTGGAGAAATCAGATTAGAAGAATGATCATGCTTTCATAAAGAAACCATAATAAGCATGGCTAGAATCAAGTATGATGATCATAGCATTCATAGAATGAATGGAGATTCATCCTAACTCAAAGGAGACTGTAGAAGTGGTGTTTGCAAGGTTGCAATATCTTCTTCTTAATCATAGTAGTAAGAACAAGATCAAAGAAGAGTAAATCAAAGAGAAAACAAGAGATTACTAACCTTGAAGATGAACTTGAGATTGAAGAACAACAGATCTTGCAAGAGTTCTTCACAACCACCAAGGAGAGGCTTTGAGATAGAGGCTTCACACGTTCTCAAAGAGTTCGAGCAACAAAAGAGGCTAATAACCATGAAGTCTACTTAAATAGAACCTTAAATACCTAAAAATCAAAATATTCTCGGATCTTACAATCAACTGGCTGACTAGTCGGTCAACTGGCCGGTCGACCAGGCTAGGACAGCAAGGCTAGACAGGGATTTGACAGCCTAGATCAATTCAAATTCAAGCGGTGTCACATCCTCCCAGCCAGTACCCTAACTGGCATACCCGAGAGTGTGATCCACAGCCCTAAAGATCAAGTTTAGGAACGATCATATCCATTTAGCACAATAACATAATCAAAAGCAAGAACAAATCATTGTATTCTAATAAGTTAATAATAAAATTCAAGAAAAGATCTCAGAAGAATCACTAAGAATATCAGAGTGCGAAAACATGATACCAAATCAAAACACAACTGTAGAGTATAGCGGAAATATACTCCACAACATATGCGGAAGGTAGATCGAAATCTAAGTAAAGCTCTAAGCAAATACAAGTAAAGTAAAAGATAAGTCTAGAAGAAACAAGAGAAATCTAATCCCCATCTTCAGTTTGCTCTTCTTCATCTTCAGTCTTCATCTTCTTCACCTTGCCCTTCCTTATATGGACCGTCATCATATTTCAAACCTGCAGAGAAGTCTAACAAAAGATATGGTACAAAAGGAGTGAATTTCGAAAGAAACCCAGTAAGGCAGTTAAATCCATAATAACATAAATGGCAGGATTTCAAAACAAACATAAATGCAATATGGTATAAGACAAACAATGAATGTATGAATCTAACTCTATGTATGCTAGTCTCTATTGGCAGACATGCTTTAAGTCATAGCACCATACTTCTTTGGGAAGGTCTCATCACACAACGCCTTTTGGTAGTGGGTCCGGCATCCTTCGGGACATTCCATGGCTGGGGGTTAAGTCACCACTTTCTCACATCACCATTGGTCTAAGTACTGGCGCATGTCAGGGTAAAGCCTAGCCAAATGCAAGTCTTCTACTTAGTTACATCAAGTCAGATCCAGATACGTCCATTCCTCGCCCCTGGCGATCCTTTCCGGTATCCTTCACACTAGAGTCCTCATAGTCCCTGACTACGGACTCATCAACCCTATAGGTCATCCACATATGGTAAACGGGAAGCTCTCACGTCCCCTCACGGGTTGGTGACCGGTCTTGAGCGTCCGTGAGCCCAAGTCTATCCATATGCAACCCTACCAATAAATGGCCCCCACAATGTGATTCCTGTCCTCTCACGGGTTGGTTACCGGTCTTGAGCGCCCATGAATCCCTGTTGCTACCATGGGTCGTTCGGTCTCAATACCCTTCCGAATCGGGTATGATATAACGGGTTATTCCTAGCCAACACTGCTATTGTGAAATCCAGCCCAAACCTAGCCAGGACACCCTATCTATTTTGGGTGAAGAAAGGTTAGTTTAATGTTACATCTTGAAGTTGGACCTTGATTTCAGTGTTCTGTCTCCTTCTTCTCTCTTTTCTTCTTCTTACTGTTCTATCTTGATGCTTTGATTGTGAGAAGGTGTTACACTACTGTAACTACCTATTCTCTAATCTCCTTATGTTTTAGAGTGAGCCCCCAATCACTCTATCCATTCCTTGAAACCACATGGTGAATCTCCTCAATTCTTCACTGATTTTGATTGAATGACAGCATGATGATTCTACTGTAGCTTCTTTTCTCATTAATGTTTAACATGTTTGATCTTAGCCTTTATTGCTGTTCCAATGTGTTTCATCTCCTTGAATCAATTCCCCTTTCTTTCTAGCCATTTTAGCCTTCTATGTTGACCATTGATATAAGCATTCTAGTAAGTTTCTATTTTTGATTCCTCTCATTCTAGGATTAGTATTCTTTTGATTTTCTATTTAGTTATTCTTGCCTCTGATATGTTCTTGATATTCCATTAGAGAGAAGCCTTGTTGTCTCTAATTCTTCCCTTGAATCCATGGTGAGTTTGCTATGAGAATCATGTTGTTTCCAATTTAGAAACTCATGTTCCCAATTTATAAAGTACTGATTTTTGGACCATGGATGATGTCAAATTTATGCTAGATAGTCTTAGTATGTTTGTGTGAAGTTCCCTTTCGAATTTCGGATCAATCGGACTTCAAACGAAGAAGTTATGACCAAAACAGTGCAATCTGTACCTTGTTGTCTCCATTGGTCGACTGGGCCAGCAAACCAATCCAATCGACCAATGGGATCTGTTTTGCAGATTTAGGTCTTTTCTTGCTCTATTTAAGTCCAACCTCGGGATTAGTTCGTCTCCTCTGCCTCCTAAGCCTCTGGAACGAGTTAGAACTCCATTCTAATCAATTTCCTTGCATCCTTGGTTGATCCCTCGCAAGAACTCAAGTAATCTTCTTCCTCTTGCATCAAAGGTATGTCTACACTCTCTTCTTCTTCTCCATCTCTATTTTTCTTTCCTTTTTGGGCTGACATAGTAGAGAAGATGCTGCATTCTCTGTTGCAAACATCTCTCTACTCATCCCTCATGATCTTCCTAAGGATTAATGGCTAATGCAATGTTTTTAACCATGATCATTGCAAGCTTTTGAAGGAATCATGATCTAAATCATGATCTTGTCTTTGTTCATCTTTTGATTCAAATTCTGATCTTCTTAGATCTGTTTTATTGATCATATTAGTAGTTAATCGCTCTGTTTTCTTTACAAGAGTTGTAACCTGTCAATCTTTAGTTCTTTCTTCTTGATCATACCATGCTTTCTTCGAAAACCATAACTGATACATTTATGGTAAGTTTTGTTTCCTTATTTAGATTCATGTTCTTCAGTCTTAGATCTATTTTTCTTGAAGATCTATGTATGCTTTTCATGATTTCTTTATCACAATCAATGATCCATCATCCTATCGTTCTTGTCCATGATTTTTACTATGAATTCTTCAAGAACCATGATTGATCTAATTATGGTAACTTTTATTTCCTAATTTGTAACTTGAAGACTTGATTTGATTAGTATTTTGAAGTCCTCTATATACTAGGATACTTTCATAGTAGTTTCCCCCTTGTTTGGTACCCTTTTGAATCACCAAATTCGGTTCTATATTCTAAAAACTCTGATTTTGAAGGCCATTGTCTCTATTGGTCGACTCATTGGTCGACAAAGGCAATAGACCAAGTCAATCGACCAATGATGACAGTAACTCCAGATTTGGTCTGTTTTGGATGTTTTGATATCTATCCTTCTAGGTTTCTTTCCTAATATGATATATATACTTGTTTAGGACCTTCTTGCCAAGTTTAGGAAGATTCTCCTTGATCCTTGGAGATTCTCTTCAAGTTATATAAGGTAAGGATGGTTACTTCTATAATAGCATAGATTGTGTGATTTTAGTTTCTATATTAGAACATTTCAGATTTGTTACCATAATTAGATTCTTTTATGAATATATTACTGTTGTATTTACTTCAATTACAGTAGTATTATTTACTTGCTTTCTTTAGTTTATGAATGCCTTTATTTGTCAACTGTATATGAGATGGATCTTATTATGGTATATTTTCTATATACTGTAAATGTGTATGATATGATTGATTTGTGATTGTGATTGATTAAGTATGGTTTGGGAAGGAGAGGTGTCCTTTTGACACTTCTGTCCTTGGACATCGGAGGGAATAGTATGGGATGTTCTCCAAAGATGCCCATTGACACCTTCCTGAATTATTGATTTTCATACCTAGGGTTGTCTAACAGTGTTTGGCTAGGAATACCCTGTTATGTCAGACCCTAATCGGAGGGGTATTGAGACCGAACGACCCGTGGTAGCAATGGGGATTCATGGGCGCTCAAGACCGGTAACCAACCCGTGAGAGGACAGGAATCACATTGTGGGGGGCCATTTATTGGTAGGGTTGCATATGGATAGACTTGGGCTCACAGGCGCTCAAGACCGGTAACCAACCCGTGAGGGGACGTGAGAGCTTCCCGTTTACCATATGTGGATAACCAATAGGGTTGATGAGTCCGTAGTCAAGGACTATGAGGACTCTAGTGTGAAGGATACCGGAAAGGATCGCCAGGGGCGAGGAATGGACGTATCTGGATCTGACTTGATATAACTAAGTAGAAGACTTGCATTTGGCTAGGCTTAACCCTGACATGCACCAATACTTAGACCAAACGGTGATGTGAGAGAGCGGTGACTTAAACCCCAGCCATGGAATGTCCCGAGGGATGCCGGACCCACTACCAAAAGGCGTTGTGTGATGAGACCTTCCTAAAGAAGTATGGTGCTATGACTTAAAGCATGTCTGCCAATAGAGACCAGCATACATAGAGTTAGATTCATACATTCATTGTTTGTCTCATACCATACTGCATTTATGTTTGTTTTGAAACCCTGCCATTTATGTTATTATGGATTTAACTGCCTTACTGGGTTTCTTTCGAAACTCATTCCTTTTGTACCATATCTGTTGTTAGACTTCTCTGCAGGTTTGGAATACGATGACGGTCCATATAAGGAAGCGCAAGGTGAAGAAGATGAAGACTGAAGATGAAGAAGAGCTGACTGAAGATGTGGATTAGATTTCTCTTGTTTCTTTTAGACTTATCTTTTACCTTACATGTATTAGCTTAGAGCTTTACGTAGATTTCGCTCTACCTTCCGCATATGTTGTGGAGTATATTTCCGCTATACTCTACAGTTGTCTTTCGATTTGGTATCATGTTTTCGCACTCTGATATTCTTAGTGATCCTTTTGAGATCCTTTCTTGACTTTTATTATAAATTACTTGAACATTATGATTTGTTCTTGCTTTTGATTATGTTATTGTGCGAAATGGATATGATCGTTCCTAAACTTGATCTTTTGGGCTGTGGATCACACTCTCGGGTATGTCAGTTAGAGTACTAAGCAATCTGTCACATCCTCCCAGCCGGTACCCTAACTGGCATACCCGAGAGTGTGATCCACAGCCCGAAGATCAGGTATTGAATAATCAACCTCCCACATAAACAATAACATAATCATGAACAATAATAATCGATGTGCGAAAGATAAACCATAGATCCAAATAAGGAAAGAATGAATCATATATAAATAAGAGTACTAATTATAATCAGAGTGTCTAAATCAAATAAGTAAAGTGAGGCGAAATCCCACTCTACAACCAGCGGAAATGTAGTTCTAAAAGAGAAGAAACAGAATAGAATCTAATCCCAATAGCAGGTACAATAGGTAACTAAATTGTTCTCAATCTTATAGACAATATCCCTATAAGTATAAATCTCATAAATGGCACAAGGGCGCTTCCACTCTATGGTCGAACTAAGCATCGGACGGAGCATAACCACTCGCGGAATCTTCAGTGTAATTGTCGTAACCGCAATCACTTTCCTGGAGATATGCCTCTTCTCCTTGCGCTTCTTCATACTAGCAGTCATGATACTCAGAACCTGTAGAGTAGTCTAACAAACATTGTACAAAAGGAATGAGTTTCAAAGAAACTCAATAAAGCAGTTAAATCCATAATAACATCAATGGCAGGATTACAAAACAAACATGAATGCAATATGGTATGAGACAAACAATGAATGTATGAATCTAACTCTATGTATGCTGGTCTCTAATGGCAGACATGCTTTAAGTCATAGCACCGTACTTCTTTAGGAAAGTCTCATTCACTATCTAACCAGCACGGGTTAGATAAGAAGTTTCTGTCACATCCTCCCAGCCGGTACCCTAACTGGCATACCCGAGAGTGTGATCCACAGCCCTAAAGATCAAGTTTAGGAACGATCATATCCATTTAGCACAATAACATAATCAAAAGCAAGAACAAATCATTGTATTCTAATAAGTTAATAATAAATTCAAGAAAAGATCTCAGAAGGATCACTAAGAATATCAGAGTGCGAAAACATGATACCAAATCAAAAGACAACCGTAGAGTATAGTGGAAATATACTCCACAAACATATGCGGAAGGTAGATCGAAATATAAGTAAAGCTCTAAGCTAATACAAGTAAAGTAAAAGATAAGTCTAGAAGAAACAAGAGAAATCTAATCCACATCTTCAGTCGGCTTTTCTTCATCTTTAGTCTTCATCTTCTTCACCTTGCTCTTCCTTATATGGACCGTCATCGTATTCCAAACTTGTGGAGAAGTCTAACAACAGATATGGTACAAAAGGAGTGAGTTTCGAAAGAAACCCAGTAAGGCAGTTAAATCCATAATAACATAAATGGCAGGATTTCATAACAAACATAAATCCAATATGGTATGAGACAAACAATGAATGTATGAATCTAACTCTATGTATGCTTGTCTCTATTGGCAGACATGCTTTAAGTCATAGCACCATACTTCTTTAGGAAGGTCTCATCACAAACCGCCTTTTGGTAGTGGGTCCGGCATCCCTCGGGACATTCCATGGCTGGGGGTTAAGTCACCACTCTCTCACATCACCATTGGTCTAAGTACTGGCGCATGTCAGGGTAAAGCCTAGCCAAATGCAAGTCTTCTACTTAGTTACATCAAGTCAGATCTAGATACGTCCATTCCTCGCCCCTGGCAATCCTTTCTGGTATTCTTCACACTAGAGTCCTCATAGTCCCTGACTACAAACTCATCAACCCTATAGGTCATCCACATATGGTAAACGGGAAGCTCTCACGTCCTCTCACGGGTTGGTGACCGGTCTTAAGCGGATGTGAGCCCAAGTCTATCCATATGCAACCCTACCAATAAATGGCCCCCACAATGTGATTCCTGTCCTCTCACGGGTTGGTTACCGGTCTTGAGCGCCCATGAATCCCCATTGCTACCATGGGTCGTTCGGTCTCAATATCCTTCCGAATCGGGTCTGATATAACGGGGTATTCCTAGCCAAACACTACTAGACAGCCCTAGGTATGAAAACCAATAATTCAGGAAGGTGTCAATGGGCATCTTCGGAGAACATCCCATACTATTCCCTCCGATGTCCAAGGACAGAAGTGTCAAAAGGACACCTCTCCTTCCCAAACCATACTTAATCAATCACAATCACAAATCAATCATATCATACACTTTTACAGTATATAGAAAATATACCATAATAAGATGCATCTCATATATAGTTGACAAATAAAGACATTCATAAACTAAAGAAAGCAAGTAAATAATACTACTGTAATTGAAGTAAATACAACAGTAATATATTCATAAAAGAATCTAATTATGGTAACAAATCTGAAAGATTCTAATATAGAAACTAAAATCACACAATCTATGCTATTATAGAAGTAACCATCCTTACCTTATATAACTTGAAGAGAATCTCCAAAAATCAAGGAGAATCTTCCCAAACTTGGCAAGAAGGTCCTAAACAAGTATATATATCATATTAGGAAAGAAACCTAGAAGGTAAGAGATCAAATCATCCAAAACAGACCAAATATGAGGTTACTGTCCTCATTGGTCGATTGACTTGGTCTACTGTTAAGTCGACCAATCAGTCGATCAATGGAGACACCAAGGTATAGATTGCACTGTTTTGGGCATAACTTCTTCGTTTGAAGTCCGATTGATCCAAAATTCGAAAGGGAACTTCACACAAACATACTAAGACTATCTAGCATGAATTTGACATCATACATGGTCCAAAAATCAGTACTTTATAAATTGGGAACATGAGTTTCTAAATTGGAAACAACATGGTTCTCATAGCAAACTCACCATGGATTCCAGGGAAGAATTAGAGACAACAAGGCTTCTCTCTAATGGAATATCAAGAACATATCAGAGGCAAGAATAACTAAATAGAAAATCAAAAGAATACTAATCCTAGAATGAGAGGAATCAAAAATAGAAACTTACTAGAATGCTTACATCAATGGTAAACATAGAAGGCTAAAATGGCTAGAAATAAAGGGGAATTGATTCATGGAGATGAAACACATTGGAACAGCAGTAAGGCTAAGATCAAACATGTTAAACATTAATTAGAAAAGAAGCTACAGTAGAATGATCATGCTGTCCAAAACTCAACCAAAATCAGTGAAGATTTGAGGAGATTCACCATGTGGTTTCAAGGAATGTATAGAGTGATTGGGAGTTCACTCTAAGGCATAAGGAGATCAGAGAATAGGTAGTTATAGTAGTGTAACACCTTCTCCACAATCAAAACATCAAGATAGAACAATAAGAAGAAGAAAGAGAGAAGAAGGAGATAAAACACTAAACCATGTAAGGATGGTTAAATGTGAAATCCAGCCCAAACCTAGCCAGGACACCCTATCTATTTTGGGTGAAGAAAGGTTAGTTTAATGTTACACCTTGAAGTTGGACCTTAATTTTAGTGTTTTATCACCTTCTTCTCTCTTTCTTCTTCTTATTGTTCTATCTTGATGTTTTGATTGTGGAGAAGGTGTTACACTACTATAACTACATATTCTCTGATCTCCTTATGCCTTAGAGTGAACTCCCAATCACTCTATACATTCCTTGAAACCACATGGTGAATCTCCTCAATTCTTCACTGATTTTGGTTGAGTTTTGGACAGCATGATCATTCTACTGTAGCTTCTTTTCTAATTAATGTTTAACATGTTTTATCTTAGCCTTACTGCTGTTCCAATGTGTTTCATCTCCTTGAATCAATTCCCCTTTATTTCTAGCCATTTTAGCCTTCTATGTTGACCATTGATATAAGCATTCTAGTAAGTTTCTATTTTTGATTCCTCTCATTCTAGGATTAGTATTCTTTTGATTTTCTATTTAGTTATTCTTGCCTCTGGTATGTTCTTGATATTCCATTAGAGAGAAGCCTTGTTGTCTTTAATTCTTCCCTTGAATCCATGGTGAGTTTGCTATGAGAACCATGTTGTTTCCAATTTAGAAACTCATGTTCCCAATTTATAAAGTACTGATTTTTGGACCATGTATGATGTCAAATTCATGCTAGATAGTCTTAGTATGTTTGTGTGAAGTTCCCTTTCGAATTTCGGATCAATCGGACTTCAAACGAAGAAGTTATGACCAAAACAGTGCAATCTATACCTTGCTGTCTCCATTGGTCGACTGATTGGTCGACTGAGACAGTAGACCAAGTCAATCGACCAATGAGGACAGTAACCTCATATTTGGGCTGACAAAATAATTAGATCAATCATGGTTCTTGAAGAATTCATAGTAAAAATCATGGACCAGAACGATAGGATGATGGATCATTGATTGTGATAAAGAAATCATGAAAAGCATGCATAGATCTTCAAGAAAAATAGATCTAAGACTGAAGAACATGAATCTAAATAAGGAAACAAAACTTACCATAAATGTATCAGTTATGGTTTTCGAAGAAAGCATGGTATGATCAAGAAGAAAGAACTAAAGATTGACAGGTTACAACTCTTGTATAGAAAACACAGCGATTAACTACTAATATGATCAATAAAACAGATCTAAGAAGATCAGAATTTGAATCAAAAGATGAACAAAGACAAGATCATGATTTAGATCATGATTCCTTCAAAAGCTTGCAATGATCATGGGTAAGAACATTGCATTAGCCATTAATCCTTAGGAAGATCATGAGGGATGAATAGAGAGATGTTTGCAACAGAGAATGAGCATCTTCTCTACTATGTCAGCCCAAAAAGGAAAGAAAAATAGAGATGGAGAAGAAGAAGAGAGTGTAGACATACCTTTGATGCAAGAGGAAGAAGATTACTTGATTTCTTGCGAGGGATCAACCAAGGATGCAAGGAAATTGATTAGATTGGAGTTCTAACTCGTTCCAGAGGCTTAGAAGGCAGAGGAGACGAACTAATCCCGAGGTTGGACTTAAATAGAGCAAGAAAAGACCTAAATCTGGAAAACAGATCCCATTGGTCGATTGGATTGGTCTACTGGCCCAGTCGACCAATCAGTCGACCAATGGAGACAGCAAGGTACATATTGCATTGTTTTGGTCATAACTTCTTCGTTTGAAGTCCGATTGATCCGAAATTCGAAAGGGAACTTCACACAAACATACTAAGACTATCTAGCATGAATTTGACATCATCCATGGTCCAAAAATCAGTACTTCATAAATTGGGAACATGAGTTTCTAAATTGGAAACAACATGGTTCTCATAGCAAACTCACCATGGATTCAAGGGAAGAATTAGAGACAACAAGGCTTCTCTCTAATGGAATATCAAGAACATATTAGAGGCAAGAATAACTAAATAGAAAATCAAAAGAATACTAATCCTAGAATGAGAGGAATCAAAATAGAAACTTACTAGAATGCTTATATCAATGGTCAACATAGAAGGCTAAAATGGCTAGAAAGAAAGGGGAATTGATTCAAGGAGATGAAACACATTGGAATAGCAATAAAGGCTAAGATCAAACATGTTAAACATTAATGAGAAAAGAAGCTACAGTAGAATCATCATGCTGTCCAAAATTCAATCAAAATCAGTGAAGAATTGAGGAGATTCACCATGTGGTTTCAAGGAATGGATAGAGTGATTGGGGGCTCACTCTAAGACTTAAGGAGATTAGAGAATAGGTAGTTACAGTAGTGTAACACCTTCTCACAATCAAAACATCAAGATAGAACAATAAGAAGAAGAAAAGAGAGAAGAAGGAGACAGAACACTGAAATCAAGGTCCAACTTCAAGATGTAACATTAAACTAACCTTTCTTCACCCAAAATAGATAGGGTGTCCTGGCTAGGTTTGGGCTGGATTTCACATTCTCCCCCCCTTAAAATAATTTCGTCCTCGAAATTGGGAGAGTTCCTGGATTCCGAAAGACAGGGGTACTTTCCTATTATCTTGGCTTCCTTCTCTCAAGGTCCATGGAAAACAAATAACAATAAGTCTTATGTAAGAAAACAATGAATATATCTAACATGCTTTGAAATCAAATCGAAAGTATGATCATGGCTTCACGAAGATTTCACAAGGATCATGGCGAAGATGAATATGAAGATCATAAAACCTTAAGAATTAAAGGAGATTGTAGAAGAGATGGTTGCAAGGATCAATATGTTGCAAGGATGCAGCATCCTCTTCATAATCTCAATCTCAAAGAATAATCATAGCAAGAGTAGATCAATACAACACAAGAGATATTACAAATCTTTGATTGAAGAATAGGAGATGAAAAGCTTGAAGTCTTGAAACAATTAGAAGGAATAATAAATCATGAAGATCACACTTGATTTCTCTTCGAAATCATCATGTGGAGAATTTACAAGGTTATAGAGTGTATGGAGATCCACTCTAGAACAGAAGGGATAGAAGGATTAGTCATGGGAATGATTTAAGATCATCCTCCTATCAAAGGGAATGTAAGGCACAAGAAGAAATTGGGGAGAGAATAGATCAGCTTTGGGGTAAACTTCTATCAAACGAAACTAGGCAATTCGTACAGCAGAGAATAAATCGAACAATGCATATGGTATGCATATGGTATGTATGCATTTGGTATAACAGCAAGGTTAGGGTTAGGTGGGATCTCACAATGTCACCCCCTTAAAAAAAAATTCGTCCTCGAAATTGAAAGCATACTTGGGCTTCCACTAAGATGAGGAAACTTCTTCAGGGGTGTGATTCTTCCACCGAAACTTTACCAGGGGATGGAAGGTACAATGAACAATAGATCTAATAGGTAAAGAATATTGGACTCTTGGCTGACTTCTTAAATAGCTAAGAGGAATTCAAAACAATACTGACAAGCATTTCATACAGACTAGGCAAACTCACATGGTAAGAATAAATCAAAACAATGCATATGGCCTATATGCAATGCATCAGTAAGGATTAAATCAAGCAACACATATGATATGTATGTAATGCATAAATAAAGAATAAATTAAGGCAATGCATGTGGTATTCATACAATGCGCAAGCAAAGATAAATCAAGGCAAAGGCATATGGGTATTTATACAATGCATAAGTAAAGAATAGATCAATAGCAGAAGTTAAAGGATAAGAGCAACGTACCGGTTACGAGATCTTGGTTTGGTTCTATCTCGCTTCCAACTATGCTACACACTTTACCAACAAGAGGGGCTTGAACTAACTTCGCAACTAAAGCAGCTTGACGACTTGGTTTATGAGGGCAACGACAGGTGAAATGTCCTTTTTGACGGCAGTAAAAACAAACAAGTTCTTTCTGTCCTAAAGGTCGCACTGGCTCTAGAGATCTTCGATTCACTAGCCTCAGGTCTGCAGCAATTTGATTGAGGTTTGCATTCCCAACACTTTGTCCCACAGTCCGGGGCTGATAAGTCAAGGTGGAATACGGTGCAGGCCTAGTGAACTTTCTGCTGGGTCTTTTAACATAGCTAGGACTTCTACTGGGTAGGGACTTCTGGTGACCAAAATTCTTTCTTCCAACATCAGGCACAATAGTGAGATTAGGGTTTGTCTGGGCAGCAGCACGGGTCTCATTGTGCATGGCAAAAATCCCAATGAAGATCCGGTTGAACTGTGCACTCTGCTGTTGCAACATATCCCCCATAAGATTAATGATTTCTTGGTAGTTAACCACTGGAGGAGCACCGGATGGGTTACCGGTCACTTGACCTGTCGGAGGGTTCTGGGCTTCAACACTGCCAGAGGACACTCCAGCTCTAGGAACAACTCTCTTTCCATTCCAACTTGAGGAAGCACCACAGTTCCTTCTTTCGATCATTCTGACAAACCAATCGAAACTAAAAAAAATCTACAAGAATATTTCCAAATTCAAAATCACACTTCCAACATGTCAAACATACTTGATTTCAACTGTACATGCCATTAAAAATCCAAACAATGCATCAAAATCAATATTTTCCCAAAACTGCCAAAACAACAAAATCTGTCCTGCTTGAAAAACAACCTTAAAGGGACCACTTTCTCTATTTCAATCCCATTTCAAACACTTCCAACTTCAAGTTTGGCTCAGGGAAAAGGTTATCTAGGGCTCCTAAGGTTCCAAGATTCTCAAGAGGCTTCAACGGCAACTTACAACCCTCATTGATCAACAACAAAAGTAAGACCTTCTCTTTCTTCTCTTTTCTTTCAAACTTCATTTACCATTGATATGTTTTTCTTCAAAACTGAGAAATACTTGAGGTTGAAGGTTAGACTAGTGCCTAGGGATGTTTAGAAACATGTTCCCATCATTTTCCAAACAAAACCAAACTTCAACCAAAAAGATTTCCCACACTTTGGTTCAAAAACACTATTCACTTTACCAAATCCCAACTTTACAAACGCTTGTCCCATTTTCAAACCAAATTGAATTTTAACACCAAACCAATTCCCACAAGACTGATTTACTATGGGGAAGATGCTCCCACTCTCCATTTGGTCAAAATCCAACTTTCCAAAAATCACAACACCTTGTCCATATGAGGATTCCTTCTTCAAAAGTTGCTGAATTTTCATGTCCATAAAGAAAAATTGATGGGTTTTCTTTAAACAAATCATCCCAGCATGTTTATCCAAGTCTTATGAACACACTAGAATGTTCAAATCGAAATTTTGACAAAATCGAAATTTTTCAAAAAAATTACGAAAATGCCCTTCTTGCATAATTTTCCCCAAACTCCAGGGGTTTCGATGGATCTTCTCCAAACAAACCTTCTTAGCATGTTAAACCAAACCTTATACACATGCTAACATGTCTAAATCGCAGTTTCCATCGAAAACAATCTTTTCCAAAAATTTACCAAAATGCCCCTCTTCACCAAATATTGCATTTCTTAACATCCTTTACTCATATAATGCAAAACTCAACTTGACTCTTCAAATTCCCTTCAACCACCACGAAGAAAATGCTTTAGGGTTAGGAGAGGTAGAAATGAGGATCAAAGTACTATTCCTACACCACAAGCAGAGATAACACAAGGATAAGGAGACAACAATCCAAACTTCCGGTGAGGTTCAAGATCAGGATGAAGATGATGATGAGGAGAATCAGGAAGTTCAGTTAGATGAGGAGGGAACTATTCCAGCTCGACGGTTTTAAGGATGGAGGCACACAAATATACTATAGAAGATCGATTAACACGACTAAGATGAAAGTCTCGGGCTATGAGAGGTCAGCTCGATTCTCAGGAACAATTTCCTAAACAAATAGCACTAAAATTGTCATTGAGTCTACGGTTGGAGGTAGAGCGATCAGTTTCACTACTAGGGACACCATAGGGGCTTCGCGACATAGCTAGGTCAAAGGATGAGGGTGACATTGTCAAGGTTGGTGACACAGAGGTTGAGGATGCCGACGACAGTGATGATGATGATGATGATGATGATGATGGGGATGAGCATGGAGACAATGATGATCATGATGGGGTTCCAAGTCAGGATGAGGATGTTATTGATGATCAGGGAGGTGAGAATCAGGGTCAAGGTGAGATTCCGAGACACGAGGAGATTCCTATACCACGCTTTCGTGAGATTGGAGGTCCATCACATACGACTTCTGGGGTTCCAAGTGTGGCTTCTCATCAGTCATTGATTTCTTCGACACTTAAGAGGATAAAGGCTCAACAGGAGAGGATAGAGTCCTATATGTATACCTTGGGAGAGAAATTTGCACGACTGGAGAAGGAGTTCAGATCTAGGAGGGATCAGATAGATCATCGGAGTCGATCACCTAGATAGATAGTACTAGGAGTTTCCTTTTATGCTTTCTTAAATGTATTTCCTTTCAGACTTGTAAGAATATCCTGTGTGATTAATGAGATTCAGTTTGTTCACTTGTGTTATTGTACATTATGCGTCTCTTTTGTTGCATTAGTAGTTGTTAATGTTTAGTTATGACTTATAACTCATAACGACCACTCACGACTATTACTCCCAGCGACAACTCCCGACTCAAACTCATACGACAACACATGACTGCAACATGACTTAGACTCATATGACAACTCATGACGATAACACCTCACAATAAGGACTCACTCGCAAAGACGACTCACCATGACAACTTTCAACAGAAGACTCAACTCACAACTCATACACATACCTAATAACTTAAAACCGACAACTTAACTCTAACCATGACTACAACCCAAGTACAAGTCATAAACTTTAATTATTGTGCATTATTCAAACATGGTATATTATGCTTTGTTTGTTCAAATTTCTAATCCAAGTTTTCTATTATTCACTTCTAAGAATGTTTGAGTCACTTCTGGATCTATGACTTAAGGATGCTTTCATTACTGTGTTCTATGGTTATGATTATCCGAAAACTTAGGGCTCTGATACCATTCTGCACATCCTCCCAGCCGGTACCCTAACTGGCATACCCGAGAGTGTGATCCACAGCCCTAAAGATCAAGTTTAGGAACGATCATATCCATTTAACACAATAACATAATCAAAAGCAAGAACAAATCATTGTATTCTAATAAGTTAATAATAAAATTCAAGAAAAGATCTCAGAAGAATCACTAAGAATATCAGAGTGCGAAAACATGATACCAAATCAAAAGACAACTGTAGAGTATAGCGGAAATATACTCCACAACATATGCGGAAGGTAGATCGAAATCTAAGTAAAGCTCTAAGCTAATACAAGTAAAGTAAAAGATAAGTCTAGAAGAAACAAGAGAAATCTAATCCCCATCTTCAGTTTGCTCTTCTTCATCTTCAGTCTTCATCTTCTTCACCTTGCCCTTCCTTATATGGACCGTCATCATATTTCAAACCTACAGAGAAGTCTAACAAAAGATATGGTAAAAAAGGAGTGAGTTTCGAAAGAAACCCAAAGAAGGGCGGTTAAATCCATAATAACATAAATGGCAGGATTTCAAAACAAACTTAAATGCAATATGGTATGAGACAAACAATGAATGTATGAATCTAACTCTATGTATGCTGGTCTCTATTGGCAGACATGCTTTAAGTCATAGCACCATACTTGTTTGGGAAGGTCTCATCACACAACGCCTTTTGGTAGTGGGTCTGGCATCCCTCGGGACATTCCATGGCTGGGGGTTAAGTCACCACTCTCTCACATCACCATTGGTCTAAGTACTGGCGCATGTCAGGGTAAAGCCTAGCCAAATGCAAGTCTTCTACTTAGTTACATCAAGTCAGATCCAGATACGTCCATTCCTCGCCCCTGGCGATCCTTTCCGGTATCCTTCACACTAGAGTCCTCATAGTCCCTGACTACGGACTCATCAACCCTATAGGTCATCCACATATGGTAAACGGGAAGCTCTCACGTCCCCTCACGGGTTGGTTACCGGTCTTGAGCGCCCGTGAGCCCAAGTCTATCCATATGCAACCCTACCAATAAATGGCCCCCACAATGTGATTCCTGTCCTCTCACGGGTTGGTTACCGGTCTTGAGCGCCCATGAATCCCCATTGCTACCACGGGTCGTTCGGTCTCAATACCCTTCCGAATCGGGTCTGATATAACGGGGTATTCCTAGCCAAACACTACTAGACAGCCCTAGGTATGAAAACAAATAATTCAGGAAGGTGCCAATGGGCATCTTCGGAGAACATCCCATACTATTCCCTCCGATGTCCAAGAACAGAAGTGTCAAAAGGACACCTCTCCTTCCCGAACCATTCTTAATCAATCACAATCACAAATCAATCATATCATATACATTTACAGTATATAGAAAATATACCATAATAAGATCCATCTCATATACAGTTGACAAATGAAGACATTCATAAACTAAAGAAAGCAAGTAAATAATACTATTGTAATTGAAGTAAATACAACAGTAATATATTCATAAAAGAATCTAATTATGGTAACAAATCTGAAAGATTCTAATATAGAAACTAAAATCACACAATCTATGCTATTATAAAAGTAACCATCCTTACCTTATATAACTTGAAGAGAATCTCCAAAGATCAAGGAGAATCTTCCTAAACTTGGCAAGAAGGTCCTAAACAAGTATATATATCATATTAGGAAAGAAACCTAGAAGGAAAGATATCAAAACATCCAAAACATACCAAATCTTGAGTTGCTGTACTCATTGGTCGATTGACTAGGTCTCTTGCCTCAATCGACCAATGAGTCAACCAATAGAGACAGTGGCCTTCAAAATCAGAGTTTTTAGAATATAGAACCAAATTTGGTGGTTCCAAAGGGTACCAAACAAGGGGGAAACTACTATGAAAGTATCCTAGTATATAGAGAACTTCAAAACACTAATCAAATCAAGTCTTCAAGTTACAAATTAGGAAAGAAAAGTTACCATAATTAGATCAATCATGGTTCTTGAAGAATTCATAGCAACAATCATGGACAAGAACGATAGGATGATGGATCATTGATTGTGATAAAGAAATCATGAAAAGCATGCATAGATCTTCAAGAAAAATAGATCTAAGACTGAAGAACATGAATCTAAATAAAGAAACAAAACTTACCATAAATGTATTAGTCATGGTTCTTGGAAAAAGCATGGTATGATCAAGAAGAAAGAACTAGAGATTGATACGTTACAGCTCTTGTAAAGAAAACACAGCGATTGACTACTAATATGATCAATAAAACAGATCTAAGAAGATCAGAATTTGAATCAAAAGATGAACAAAGACAAGATCATGATTTAGATCATGATTCCTTCAAAAGCTTGCAATGATCATGATTAAGAACATTGCATTAGCCATTAATCCTTAGTAAGATCATGAGGGATGAGTAGAGAGATGTTTGCAACAGAGAATGCAGCATCTTCTCTACTGTCTCAGCCCAAAAAGGAAAGAAAAACAGAGATGGAGAAGAAGAAGATAGTGTAGACATACCTTTGATGCAATCGGAAGAAGATTACTTGAGTTCTTGCGAGGGATCAACCAAGGATGCAAGGAAATTGGTTAGAATGGAGTTCTAACTCGTTCCAGAGGCTTAGGAGGCAGAGGAGATGAACTAATCCCGAGATTGGACTTAAATAGAGCAACAAAGACCTAAATCTGGAAAACAGATCTCATTGGTCGATTGGATTGGTCTATTGGCCTAGTCAACCAATCAATCGACCAATGGAGACAGCAAGGTACAGATTGCACTGTTTTGGTCATAACTTCTTCGTTTGAAGTCCAATTGATCCAAAATTCAAAAGGGAACTTCAGACAAACATACTAAGACTATATAGCATGAATTGGGCATCATCCATGGTCCAAAAATCAGTACTTTATTACTTGGGAACATGAGTTTCTAAATTGGTAACAGCATGGTTCTCATAGCAAACTCACCATGGATTCAAGGGAAGAATTAGAGAGAACAAGGCTTCTCTCTAATGGAATATCAAGAACATATCAGAGGCAAGAATAACTAAATATAAAATCAAAAGAATACTAATCCTAGAGTGAGAGGAATCAAAAATAGAAACATACTAGAATGCTTATATCAATGGTCAACATAGAAGGCTAAAATGGCTAGAAAGAAAGGGGAATTGATTCAAGGAGCTGGACCACATTGGAACAGCAGTAAAGGCTAAGATCAAACATGTTAAATATTAAATAGAAAAGAAGCTACAGTAGAATGATCATGCTGTAAAACCCAGCCCTAACCTTGACCCGGAAACCTTGTTATTTGTAGGTCCAGTGACCCGAAGTAAAGTAAGAAGTCAGCTTTGGGCCATCCCAGTGGAGGACTTGGTGTCTGGCTTTGAATCCATGAGAGTTGATGATGAGGTTCTATTTATGGAAACTGAATCTTGATGAAGATCGGATTAGTTGATGGACTTGGAGTGCTCTCTATCATGGTTTGAAGGCATTTCTACCTATTAGGTAAGTCACTTGATATGCGTGCAAAACCCCTTTAGGATTGGATTTGATCTGGGTCTTCAATTCCCTGTTTAGGAGTTGCTGAACTGATTGGTCGACTGGACCAGTCGACCAATCCACTCAACCAATGGGTTCTGTCTTTGGCAATTAGGTCTTGCTTGCTCTATTTAAGTCCAATCTCGAGTCTACTTCGTATTTTCTGCCTCCAAACTCTTTGGAACGAACCAAAGACCTCTGCAAGTCATCTCCCTTGCATCCTTGGTGTTTTCTTGACGGATCTTCGTCAAAACTCTTCCTCTTGCATCAAAGGTATGTCTACACTCTCTTCTTCTCCTCCATCTCTGTTTTTCTTTCCTTTTTGAGTTGAGACAGTAGAGGAGATGTTGCATTCTCTGTTGCAAACATCTCTGGACTTGTCTCTCATGATCTTCCTAAGGATTAATGGCTAATGCAATGATCTTAACCATGATCATTGCAAGCTTTTGAAGGAATCATTATCAAATCATGATCTTGTCTTTGTTCATCTTTTGATTTGAATTCTGATCTTCTTAGATCTACTATATTGATCATGTTAGTAGTCAATTGCTGTGTTTTCTTTTCATGATCCATGATCTATCAATCTCTAGTTGTTTCTCTTCTACCATACCATGCTTTCTTCATGAATCATGATAGTTACATCTATGGTAGGTTTTGTTTCCTTATTTAGATTTATGCTCTTAGGTCTATTTTCTTGAAGATCTAAGTATGCCTTCCATGATATCTTTATCTGAATCAATGATTCATTCTCCTATTGTTCTTGTCTATGATTTCTATCTTAAATTCTTCAAGAACCATGATTGATCTAATTATGGTAACTTTTTGTTTCCTAATTTGTATCTTGAAGACTTGATTCGATTAGTGTTTTGAGGTCCCCTATATGTTAGGATACTACTAATGTAGTTTACCCCTTCATTAGTGCCCTTTTGAACCACTAAATTCGGATCTTATATCTTAAAACTCTGATTTTGTAGGCTACTGTCTTCATTGGTCGACTGATTGGTCGACTGGGGCAGTAGACCAATCCAATCGACCAATTAGTACAGCAACTCCAGATTTGGTCTGTTTTGGATGTTTTGGTATCTTTTCTGTGAGGGATCTTTCCTAATATGTTGTATACACTTGTTTAGGACCTTCTTCTCAAGTTTGTCAAGATCTTACTTGATTTCTTAGGATTCCTTTGCAAGTTATAAAAGGTAAGGATGGTTACTTCTTTAACAACATAAATTGCATATCTTAGTTTCTATATTTGAATCTTGTTAATTTATTTCTTTAATTAGATTCTTATAATGTGATACTACTGTGGTACTGTCTTGATATCAGTAGCATTACTTATTTATATTGAATTGACTCATGTATGATTTACTTACCAGTTATATACAAGTTGATTGTAATTATTGATTTCTCTCCATATATGAAGTTACCATATATGTGATGTTATGAATTGATGCTTGTGTATGCTTAAGTATGGTTTGGAAAGGAGAGCTGTCCATTTGACACTTCTGTCCTTGGACTACTACGAGAATATTATGGGATGTTTCCAGAGATGCCCTCTGGACACCTTCCTAAACTGTTGGATGACATATCTAGGATTGTCTAGTAGTGTTTGGCTAGGATGTCCCGTTATGTCAGACCCTAATCGGAGGGGTATTGAGACCGAACGACCCGTGGTAGCAATGGGGATTCATGGGCGCTCAAGACCGGTAACCAACCCGTGAGAGGACAGGAATCACATTGTGGGGGCCATTTATTGGTAGGGTTGCATATGGATAGACTTGGGCTCACGGGCGCTCAAGACCGGTAACCAACCCGTGAGAGGACGTGAGAGCTTCCCGTTTACCATATGTGGATAACCAATAGGGTTGATGAGTCCGTAGTCAGGGACTATGAGGACTCTAGTGTGAAGGATACCGGAAAGGATCGTCAGGGACGAGGAATGGACGTATCTGGATCTGACTTGATGTAACTAAGTAGAAGACTTGCATTTGGCTAGGCTTTACCCTGACATTCGCCGGTACTTAGACCAATGGTTATGTGAGAGAGTGGTGACCTATAACCCCAGCCATGGAATGTCCCGAGGGATGCCGGACCCATTACCAACTGATGATGAGTGATTGAGACTTTCCTAAAGAAGTACGGTGCGATGACTTAAAGCATGTCTGCCAATAGAGACCAGCATATATAGAGTTAGATTCATACGTTCATTGTTTGTCTAATACCATATTGCATCTATGTTTGTTTTGTAATCCTGCCATTTATGTTATTATGGATTTAACTGCCTTACTGAGTTTCTTTGGAACTCATTCCTTTATTGTACAATGTTTGTTAGACTATTCTACAGGTTTTGAATATCATGACTGCTCGTATGAAGAAGCGCAAGGAGAAGAGGCATATCTCCAGGAAGGTGATTGTGGTTACGACAATTACACTGAAGATCCCGCGAGTGGTTATGCTCCGTACGATGCTTAGTCCGACCATAGAGTGGAAGCGCCCTTGTGCCATTTATGAGATTTATACTTATAAGGATATTGTCTATAAGATTGAGAACAATTTAGTTACCTATTGTACCTGCTATTGGGATTAGATTCTATCATGTTTCTTCTCTTTCAGAACTACTTTTCCGCTGGTTTTAGAGTGGGATTTCGCCTCACTTTACTTATATGTTTTAGACACTCTGATTATATTTAGTACTCTGATTTATATATGATTCATTTTTTCCTTATTTAGATCTATGGTTTATCTTTCGCACTTCGATTATTATTGTTCATGATTATGTTATTGTTTTTGTGGGAGGTTGATTACTCGATACCTGATCTTCGGGCTGTGGTCACACTCTCGGGTATGCCAGATAGGGTACCGGCTAGGAGGATGTGACAGATTGGTATCAGAGCCCAAGGTTCGAGGAAATCCTAACCACAAAAGACAATAACTGAACATTCCTGAGTCATAGATCTGAAATGACTCCTCTACTCTTAGAAGTGAATAATAGAACACTTGGATTAGAAACTTAACCTATGAAGCATAACAGAACATTTCCGAATAACATACCATAATTATACTTAAACAAATGTCACTAATGCAAATAAAAGAAAGGTGCATAATATACAATAATTAAGTGAAACAAAATGAACTTCATTAATTTCAAAAGCTTTTACAACGATTACATCTGAAATGCATAAATGAAAATCCTAGGGTACAGTCTATCTAGGTGATCTCCTCTGATCTCTGTATGCTCCGAACTCCTCCGCTAGCTGAGTCACCCGATGCTCTATCCTATCCCGTCGTGACTCCATCCTCTCATACATCTCTGCTCTGTCCGACCTCCATCCTCTCTAGCATGGAAGTCATCGATCTCATCTGTGCCCCAAGATCTGAAGTCTCTGGAACTACATAAGAGGGGCCACCTGCCTCAAAGTGCGATGAAGGAAACTCGTGATGCACTAGCCCAGCCTCGTGCATCTCTATATCGTCTCCGGCCTGATCATCACTATCAGGACCGATAACTCCTCCATCCTCTGACTCCTGATCCTCATCCTCTGTCTCCTCATCATCCTCACCCTCCGGACCAAGAGATCTCTCAGACTGCTGCAATCTCATCTGACGAATGGTCCGAGTCCCGATGACATATCCCTGTGAACCAGTGTCCACTGGTGTATCCTCGAAACTCACCCCGAAATGCCTGAAGATCAAGGTCAGTAGCCTCCCATAGCAAAGGTTCCGCATGCTAGGCCGCAGAACCAAGTCCAGCATGACCTGCTGAATGATGTAGGAGAGATCGATCTCGAAGCCCATGTAGATGCGGTAGATGACTAAGGCCTCCATCACTGTGACCCGATGGTGATGTCCGGCCTTCGGCATAATGTTTCGGCCGACTAGGCGACCGATAATCCGTGCAGAATCCATCATCCGTCCTCTGGTCCACGGAGTGAAGCATCGACGACTATCCCATAGTGTAGAGCATATCTCGCGTAGCTAGTACGGCATCAGATAGTTGTCCAAATCTGCTCCTACAGGTATCCACACACACTGCTGTGGATAGAAAGGAACCTGCAAGATCTCAGCCAGTGCTCGGGTGGAAAAGCGAATCTGAGTCTGGAAGACCCTGCTCCTGAGGACAAGTCTAAGTGGATGTCCTTGACCTCGAGCCTCCTCTGTGTAAGTAAGGTTGCTGAAGAACAACCTCACTAGCTCCGAGTATACCGGAAGATCCTCAGTGAAGAGATGTATCCACCGCAACGTGTCGAATCTCTGCTGAATCCTAAAGACTCTGAGCTGGCGTAGGTGAAGCAGACGTCCCAACTCGATGTTACAGTAACTGAAGTAGGCCTCGTACAAAAACTCGGCCTGAGGTGTGTCGAACATGTCCGGTCTCCGAACCTCTTGTCTAGGCTCTGAAGGAACCTGACCTCTGCCCCTAAGTGCCCCTACAATGCGACCACGACCTCTACCTCATCCTCGCCCTCCCCTCTGCATAGTGTGTATCTGTGAAAGAGACAAGAGACATTTCCAGTTAGTGCTACTTTAAGATTTGAGCCAAAAGGGTATTTTCGTAATTTTTTGAAAAATTTCAAATTTGGGGAAATTTTGATTTGAACATACTAGCATGTGCGCAATACTTGGAATTTCATGTCTATGAAGTTGTTTGAAGAAAATCGATCGAAAACTTGAATTAAAGCGAAAAATTCAGCAAGAAGGAAAATTTGGGGATTTTGCAATTTAGGTCAAAATTGGATTTTTGAAAAGTTGAAATTGGTTATATCAAATTTTATGGACCTATCTACAATATCATCTTGAGCATGTAGCATTTGATTTCGTGCAGAAATTTCAAGCGGTTTGTGAGAAAACGAAAATTTTCTAAAGTTAACAATTTCGGTATGAAAACGTTGCGAGATGAACACCAATATGTTAGAACTTGTTGTCTATGCATGGCATTGTGTTTAAAACCTAAGGAATATGTTTCTAAGCATTCCTAAGCATGTTTTCTAGCATTGGATACAAGCAAAGCATGGTTTTGATTGAAATGCAAGCATGAGAAGATGAAAATGGAAGAAAGAATGAAAGATTTACCTTGTTTGTGATGGTTGTGTGTTGAAGTGTTGTTGTTGAAGCACCAAAACACCTCAAGAGCACTTGGAAGAACCTTTGGAGACTTTTCCTAGAGCTCTCTCACCTTTGAAAGAGGATAAAATGAAGTTGGAATGTGGAAATGAGGCTTATAATGCGAATTTTCGCATTCTGTCTTGATTGGTCGACTCATTGGTTGACTGGGTCAGTCGACCAATCACTCGACCAATGGTCACAGAGACCTCATTTTCTGCTGAATTTTTGGAAAATGTGATTTTTGCCTTATGGATTATTGTTTGATGACTATATGGATATATTAAAGCATGATTTAAGTTTTCAAATCATTTGGACTTGTGGTTTATGTTGAAATTTCGAAATTCGGTATTTTGATGTTCTCAGTTTTTGCAAAATGGTTACTCTGAGAAGTGGGCGTGGTGAATCCAGTGGTCAAGGAGGTGGTGAAATACCTCAGGGAGATGGTGAAATACCTCATGGAGGTGGTGAGATACCTAATGTTGATCAGGGTACCCATGAGATACCTGGTGCCCCGAATGTTGGAAGCTTCCGTGATATTGCCAATATTATGGGCAATATGATGCAGCAAGCAAGAAGCAGCTCGGTTCAACCGAGATGTTGGTGGGTTTCATGACTCTGCATAATGAGACTCGAACTGGTGCAAATGTGAATCCTCATGCCGCAGTCCTGAATGCGGGAGGTTTAGCTGGAACTCCTCATACTCGCCTGATGGAGAGTTTTCTGAAGATGCAAGTACCCACTTTCACTGGAGTTACCAAGGATCCCTTGTTTCCTAACAAGTGGCTTCGTGAGTTGGAGAAGGCTTTCCGACATCCGCAATGCTCGGAAGCTCGAGAAGATCTCTTCTTTGAACGAGGTTGCAACAAGAAGCTGATGCATGGTGGACCTCCGCTCGGCCCGTTTTGGAAGGTTTGCATGCAGGAGTTGTAACTTGGGAGTTGTTCAAAGAGGCTTTTTGCTTGAATTCTTTTCCCCGAGGCGGTGAAAGATGCGAAGGAAGCTGAGTTTATGGTTCTCACACAGGATCTTTGTCTGTGTTGGAGTACCAGTACCAACAGAAGTTTGAGAAGCTTCATTTCTTTGCTCCAGATTCTCTGAAGGTCGATCTCGCCAAAGCGAAGAAGTTCTTCAAAGGATTGCGCCCTGCCATTAAAGCTTACCTCACAGTCCAGCCTATAGTGAGCTATGCTCAAGTGGTGTAGAACTCGAAGAAGTTGGAAGAAACAGAGAAGGAGAGTGCACGTGTGCAAAGGCCCTGGCAGCCAAGGAACCCTGGGTTGGTGGATCGTAATGATCGGCGTTTTGTGAGACCTACACCCTACCCCACTCCTACTTTTCAGCCTAGGAGTGTAGGTCAGAACTCGGGTATTCAGCAGCCCGGCCAGTTTAGACAGTATGGCAGAAACCGACCTCCAGTGAGTGCAAGTGCTAGGCCTGTGAATGCGAATCCTAGGCCTTTTGTTCAGAAGCCCCCTGTTGCAGCTATCCCTGTTGGACCCAGCAATCCTGTTTGCTTTTACTGCAAGCAAGCTGGTCATTTCGCTCGTGCCTGTCCGAAGCGGCCTGTCCAGCAGCCTGCTCCAGTGGTGAAGAGTGCTCCTACTCCTCCCTCTGGTAGAGTGTTCGGTATTTCCGGTCTTGAGCGGGATCCAAGCCATGAAGTGATTACGGGTACATTGTTAGTTGCTTCTATTTCCGCATTTGTCTTATTTGATACGGGTGCATCTCATTCGTTCATGTCATCTCGCATTCATCAAGAAGACTGACCTAATCCCTGAGAAGTTGTCTAGTGGTTTATTGATTAGTACACCTACTGGTCCTGTTGTGAAACTAGATAAGGGGTTATCTAAATGTCCTGTGTGGATTGGTGAGAAGAACTTGGAAGCCAATTTTGTACTTCTTGATATGAAGGACTTTGATGTAATTTTGGGAATTGATTGGTTAATAGCCCACAAAGCTGTGTTTCTTTGTTCCTCAAAGAAGATTCAGTTCCATATTTGTGGAAGTCTGGTCTTAGAATTTCTTGGTGAGAAGAGAAGGGTTTGTAAGAAGGTGATGTCTGCACTGATGCAAGTCTATGCCCTAGTGGATGATGCTTCATCTGAAGGCAAGAGTAAAGTGGAGAAAAGAGTCGATGAAGTCAGGGTTGTCTGTGACTTTGTTGATGTCTTCCCTGATGATCTATCAGGAGTGCCTCCAAACAGGGATGTCGAGTTTTCTATTGATCTCGTCCCTGGTGCCGCTCCGGTATCTAAAGCTCCGTATAGGATGGCTCCTACTGAGTTGAAAGAGTTGCAAAACCAGTTGAATGAGCTCATTGATAGAGGTTTCGTACAACCTAGTGTATCACCTTGGGGAGCTCCGGTCTTGTTTGTCAAGAAGAAAGACGGTAGTATGCGCCTGTGCATCGACTACCGTGAGTTGAATAAGTTGACTATCAAGAATAGATACCCGCTGCCCAGAATTGATGATCTCTTCGATCAGTTAAAGGGTGTAGTTGTGTTCTCAAAGATTGACTTAAGATCCGGATATCACCAATTGAAAGTGAAGTCTAGTGATATCTTCAAGACAGCTTTCCGAACACGGTATGGCCACTACGAGTTTAGGGTCATGCCTTTCGGATTGACCAATGCTCCTGCGGTGTTCATGGACCTCATGAACCGAGTATTTCACGATGTGCTTGATAAGTTTGTGATTGTGTTCATCGACGACATCTTGATCTATTCGAAGAGCGAAGAAGAGCATGCGAGCCATCTAAGTTTCACTTTGCAAAGATCGCGAGAAAAGAAGTTGTACGCCAAGTTTAGCAAGTGTGATTTCTGGCTTAAGAGAGTAGTATTCCTTGGCCATGTGGTTTCAGCCGAAGGTATTCGTGTCGATCCTGAAAAAGTCCAAGTCTGTGGCTGATTGGGAAAGACCAAAGTCGGTAACAGAAATAAGAAGCTTTCTTGGATTGGCGGGTTACTACGAAGGTTTATTGAGAACTTTTCTCGGTTGGCTGCTCCTATGACTAAGTTGACCAGGAAAGAAGAGAAGTTTGTTTGGTCTGATGCCTGTGAGAGAAAATTTCCAAGAGTTGAAAGATAGATTGACAAGTGCCCCGGTTTTGACTATACCTGATAGTTCCGATGGTATGACAGTTTTTACCGATGCGTCAAAGATTGGATTGGGTTGCGTACTGATGCAACATGGCAAGGTCGTAGCCTATGCTTCTCGGCAATTGAAAGATTATGAGCGGAATTACCCCACTCACGATCTAGAACTTGCCGCTGTTGTCTTTGCTTTGAAGATTTGGAGACATTACCTCTATGGTGAGAAGATTGCCATTTTCACGGATCATAAGAGTTTGAAATACTTCTTTACCCAAAAGGAGTTGAACATGAGACAAAGGAGATGGTTGGAGCTAGTCTCTGATTATGATTGTGATATTCAATATCACCCTGGGAAGGCAAACGTTGTTGCTGATGCTCTTAGTAGGAAGAACCAGAAGAAGACTTTGGATTTGAATGCTTTGAGTTTACCATTGTGGTCTTCTATTGAGAGTTTTGATTTGGAGATTGTCCCTAAGAATTCTGATTTTATTCTTTCTGCCATGACGGCAAGATTTGGCCTTAGAGATAAGATTGTTGCTCTGCAGAGTTTTGACCAAGAACTTTTGATCAAAGTTGAGAAGATTTCTTCGAATCCTGAGTCGGACCCTGACTTTGGTATATCCATGGATGGTGCTTTATTGTTTAGAGGAAGACTGTGCGCGCCTGCAAACGAAGAAATTAAAAAGGAAATATTGAAGGAAGCACACCAGTCAGTCTTTACTATACACCCAGGAAGCACCAAGATGTACAAGGACTTGAAGGAACATTTTTGGTGGATTGGTTTGAAGGCTGATGTTGATGATTTTGTTGCCAAGTGTGAGACTTGCCAACGTGTGAAAGCCGTTCGACAACCCCCATCTAGATTACTTCAACCTCTTCCTATTCCTAGTTGGAAGTGGGAGGATATCTCTATGGACTTTGTGACTAGCTTGCCTCGGACAAGTAAAGGCAATGACACTGTGTGGGTGATTGTTGATAGGTTGACCAAATCAGCCCACTTCATTCCTATGAAGATCACTCATACTCTGGATAAGCTAGCAAGGCTTTACGTGGATAATGTGGTTCGCCTGCATGGCGTGCCATTGAGTATTGTTTCTGATCGTGATCCTAGGTTCACCTCAAGGTTTTGGAATAGTTTGCGGAAGGCCTTGGGAACCCAATTGAACTTGAGTATAGCTCATCATCCACGGTCGATGGACAATCCGAGCGGACAATTCGGACATTGGAAGACATGCTCGAGATCTTGTGTGGTGGATATGGGTGGTAATTGGGATGAACACCTAGCTTTGGTTGAGTTTGCCTATAACAACAGTTATCAAGCAACAATAGGCATGGCTCCATTCAAGGCTTTGTATGGAAGTACGTGTAGGACACCTTTGTACTGGACTGAGACAGGTGAAAGAAAAGTCTTAGGTCCTGAGATGATTGAAGCTACGAGTGCTATGGTAGATATGATAACAGAAAGGATTAAGTCTGCTCAGTCAAGACAGAAATCTTATGCTGATAAGAGGAGGACCGATTTGGAATTTCAAGTTGGAGAGAAAGTTTTCTTGAAGGTTTCACCAATGAAGGGTGTGATGAGATTCAATGTTAAGGGAAAGCTTAGCCCTCGTTTCATTGGACCTTTCGAGATTTTGGAAAAGGTTGGACCTGTTGCGTATCGATTAGCATTACCTCCGCCTCTTGCTAGTGTTCACAATGTGTTTCACATTTCGATGCTCCAGAAATACATAGAGAATCCGGAACACATTTTGCAGCAAGATCCTGAAGGACATAGTGCTGATTTGACCTACGATGAAGAGCCGGCCGAAATCATAGATAAGAAGGACAAGCAACTGCGGAATCGCACCATCCCTTTGGTGAAGATTCGGTGGAAGAACCATACCCCTGAAGAAGCTTCTTGGGAGAAGGAAGAAGATATGAAGGAGAAGTTTCCTTACCTCTTTGGAAGCACAAGTACGCTTTCAATTTCGAGGAAGAAATTTCTTTAAGGGGGGAGAATGTAAAACCCAGCCCTAACGTTGACCCGGAAACCTTGTTATTTGTAGGTCCAGTGACCCGAAGTAAAGTAAGAAGTCAGCTTTGGGCCATCCCAGTGGAGGACTTGGTGTCTGGCTTTGAATCCATGAGAGTTGATGATGAGGTTCTATTTATGGAAACTGAATCTTGATGAAGATCGGATTAGTTGATGGACTTGGAGTGCTCTCTATCATGGTTTGAAGGCATTTATACCTATTAGGTAAGTCACTTGATATGTGTGCAAAACCCCTTTAGGATTGGATTTGATCTGGGTCTTCAATTCCCTGTTTAGGAGTTGCTGAACTGATTGGTCGACTGGACCAGTCGACCAATCCACTCAACCAATGGGTTTTGTCTTTGGCAATTAGGTCTTGCTTGCTCTATTTAAGTCCAATCTCGAGTCTACTTCGTATTTTCTGCCTCCAAACTCTTTGGAACGAACCAAAGACCTCTGCAAGTCATCTCCCTTGCATCCTTGGTGTTTTCTTGACGGATCTTCGTCAAAACTCTTCCTCTTGCATCAAAGGTATGTCTACACTCTCTTCTTCTCCTCCATCTCTGTTTTTCTTTCCTTTTTGAGTTGAGACAGTAGAGGAGATGCTGCATTCTCTGTTGCAAACATCTCTGGACTTGTCTCTCATGATCTTCCTAAGGATTAATGGCTAATGCAATGATCTTAACCATGATCATTGCAAGCTTTTGAAGGAATCATGATCAAATCATGATCTTGTCTTTGTTCATCTTTTGATTTGAATTCTGATCTTCTTAGATCTACTATATTGATCATGTTAGTAGTCAATTGCTGTGTTTTCTTTTCATGATCCATGATCTATCAATCTCTAGTTGTTTCTCTTCTACCATACCATGCTTTCTTCATGAATCATGATAGTTACATCTATGGTAGGTTTTGTTTCCTTATTTAAATTCATGCTCTTAGGTCTATTTTCTTGAAGATCTAAGTATGCCTTCCATGATATCTTTATCTGAATCAATGATTCATTCTCCTATTGTTCTTGTCTATGATTTCTATCTTAAATTCTTCAAGAACCATGATTGATCTAATTATGGTAACTTTTTGTTTCCTAATTTGTATCTTGAAGACTTGATTCGATTAGTGTTTTGAGGTCCCCTATATGCTAGGATACTACTAATGTAGTTTACCCCTTCATTAGTACCCTTTTGAACCACCAAATTCGGATCTTATATCTTAAAACTCTGATTTTGTAGGCTACTGTCTTCATTGGTCGACTGATTGGTCGACTGGGGCAGTAGACCAATCCAATCGACCAATGAGTACAGCAACTCCAGATTTGGTCTGTTTTGAATGTTTTGGTATCTTTTCTGTTAGGGATCTTTCCTAATATGTTGTATACACTTGTTTAGGACCTTCTTCTCAAGTTTGTCAAGATCTTACTTGATTTCTTAGGATTCCTTTGCAAGTTATAAAAGGTAAGGATGGTTACTTCTTTAACAACATAAATTGCATATCTTAATTTCTATATTTGAATCTTGTTAATTTATTTCTTTAATTAGATTCTTATAATGTGATACTACTTTGGTACTGTCTTGATATCAGTAGCATTACTTATTTATATTGAATTGACTCATGTATGATTTACTTACCAGTTATATACAAGTTGATTGTAATTATTGATTTCTCACCATATATGAAGTTACCATATATGTGATGTTATGAATTGATGCTTGTGTATGCTTAAGTATGGTTTGGAAAGGAGAGCTGTCCTTTTGACACTTCTGTCCTTGGACTACTACGGGAATATTATGGGATGTTTCCGGAGATGCCCTCTGGACACCTTTCTAACCTGTTGGATGACATATCTAGGACTGTCTAGTAGTGTTTGGCTAGGATGTCCCGTTATGTCAGACCCTAATCGGAGGGGTATTGAGACCGAACGACCCGTGGTAGCAATGGGGATTCATGGGCGCTCAAGACCGGTAACCAACCCGTGAGAGGACAGGAATCACATTGTGGGGGCCATTTATTGGTAGGGTTGCATATGGATAGACTTGGGCTCACGGGCGCTCAAGACCGGTAACCAACCCGTGAGAGGACGTGAGAGCTTCCCGTTTACCATATGTGGATAACCAATAGGGGTTGATGAGTCCGTAGTCAGGGACTATGAGGACTCTAGTGTGAAGGATACCGGAAAGGATCGTCAGGGACGAGGAATGGACGTATCTGGATCTGACTTGATGTAACTAAGTAGAAGACTTGCATTTGGCTAGGCTTTACCCTGACATGCGCCGGTACTTAGACCAATGGTTATGTGAGAGAGTGGTGACCTATACCCCCAACCATGGAATGTCCCGAGGGATGCCGGACCCATTACCAACTGATGATGAGTGATTGAGACTTTCCTAAAGAAGTACGGTGCGATGACTTAAAGCATGTCTGCCAATAGAGACCAGCATATATAGAGTTAGATTCATACATTCATTGTTTGTCTCATACCATATTGCATCTATGTTTGTTTTATAATCCTGCCATTTATGTTATTATGGATTTAACTGTCTTACTGAGTTTCTTGGAAACTCATTCCTTTATTGTACAATGTTTGTTAGACTATTCTACAGGTTCTGAATATCATGACTGCTCGTATGAAGAAGCGCAAGGAGAAGAGGCATATCTCCAGGAAGGTGATTGCGATTACGACAATTACACTGAAGATCCCGCGAGTGGTTATGCTCCGTACGATGCTTAGTCCGACCATAGAGTGGAAGCGCCCTTGTGCCATTTATGAGATTTATACTTATAGGGATATTGTCTATAAGATTGAGAACAATTTAGTTACCTATTGTGCCTGCTATTGGGATTAGATTCTATCTTGTTTCTTCTCTTTGAGAACTACTTTCCGCTGGTTGTAGAGTGGGATTTCGCCTCACTTTACTTATCTGTTTTAGACACTCTGATTATATTTAGTACTCTGATTTATATATGATTCATTCTTTCCTTATTTGGATCTATGGTTTATCTTTTGCACTTCGATTATTATTGTTCATGATTATGTTATTGTTTATGTGGGAGGTTGATTACTTGATACCTGATCTTCGGGCTGTGGTCACACTCTCGGGTATGCCAGATAGGGTACCGGCTGGGAGGATGTGACACATGCTATCCAAAACTCAATCAAAATCAGTGAAGAATTGGCAAGATTCACAATGTGGTTTCAAGGAATGCATAGAGTGATTGGGGGTTCACTTTAAGACATAAGGAGATTAGAGAATAGGTAGTTATAGTAGTGTAACACCTTCTCCACAATCAAAACATCAAGATAGAACAATAAGAAGAAGAAAAAGAAAGAAGAAGGAGATAAAACACTAAAATCAAGGTCCAACTTCAAGGTGTAACATTAAACTAACCTTTCTTCACCCAGAATAGATAGGGTGTCCTGGCTAGGTTTGGGCTGGATTTCACAAGCGGGCTTCTTCCTACTTCTCAATTGTCTAGTCTAGGTCAGAGAACTGCCTTCAATTCATGTCCGAGGGTGCATTAGGTCCATCAACTAATCTCTCCTCCTTCAAGGTGCAGTTTCTCATCAAACACCGCCAAAGCTTCCAAGTATGGAGCACCATCATCAATCTCCATGGGTTCGGAGTCAAACACCATGTCTTTTATTGAAAGGGTCCATAGTTGTCTTCTTCCTTCACTTCGGGACTTCAGACCTACAAACAACAGGGTTTTTGGGTCAAGGTCTTGGCTGGATTTCACAAACAATGTGTGCAAAAGCCAATACGGCAATACGGCCACGCAATCAAGAGAAGGATCGGACAAAATGATTTAAACCCGATGGGAAGATCAATAATCAATTCACCCCATTTACTTTGGCTTCATACACATAAAGTCCATTTCAAGCAAGTGAGCAACCATGCATAAAATTCACTCTTATTCATTGGTTGGCTTCAGCAGAATTTGGATAGTTTATCTCTGAATGCCAGAGGCAACCCCTGTCATGTATTCCGAAATAATAAAAAGGAAAAGTGGACGCAAAATCAGAGGCTTGCTAAACCAATAAATGATTCTAATTGAAACCTCATCTCCTGATATCATGAAAGTAAAATACTACCATCTATTTTTAATCAGCTGAAAACACTATTAATTGAAGGTCAACCATATCGAAGACATCTGTGAAGAAGAAATACAGAAAAAGTAAATTACCGAAAACCTATCAAACTCTTCCAACTCTATTCCAAATAAGAAGATGCACAAGACCCCTTCCGGAACCAAAATTGGAAGAAAAGGATAATAAGAGGCAATTTTTACAACTTCAAATGATACTGGAAAGAGAAATTCTATTAAGGGGGCCTAAAATGGCATTGTCAATACATGAACCCAAAATTCTTTACACGGGCATCTGAAAAATTGCAGCTAAAACCTGGTTTACCATTTCTAGCTGCCAGCCTAGTATGTATATATATATATATAATGTGCCGCCATTAAAGACTATGGTTCCGTTGCTTTAGAAACTTCTGTTGACGGTCAACTATTTCCCAATTCCGAAATGGAAGACCTGGTAAAACAAGAGAACTTTCCTCCCTCACAGAGTCGCAGGTCACAAAAAAATTGAACGAGCTGGGTCTGGTTTCCCATCTTCATCCCTCTATAAGTATCGTCCGAGTGCATGTTTAAGCAACTGCACGAGTTCCTTCCTCCAGATTCTTTCAATCATTTTGTCGAACACTTGACCTGCTTACCACTTGATCGATCGATTGATTCAACATGGCTATTGATGAGAGAGCAGGGGCTGAAATTGTTCGTGGAAAGGAAGCCTGTTATCGATTTACGGCAGAACTGATGAAAGAGATGGGATTCCCTAGTGGTGTTCTTCCCACAGGAGAGCTTGAAGAGTGTGGGAGAGTTAGAGCCACGGGCTTCGTGTGGTGGAAATGCAAGGCTGGTTATGAGCACTTTAATGTGGTAACCAACACCAATAACAGCTATGTTGCCGAGACCACAGCTTATGTCGAGAAGAAAAGGATGAGAAAGATAACAGGAATCAAGACTAAGCAGATGATGATATGGGTTCCCATTGTAGAGATGCAAATCGATGGCCACAGGATCACCTTCAAGACACCCATGGGGGTTGGCAAGTCCTTCCCACTTACCTCTTTCATGAACTTAGAAGAGAAGAAGAAGTGGTCCCTAGACATTCCCTGAAGGGTCCCCTCCTATCCCTTGTTCACAATTTCTCATCAGCAATCTAGCTAGTTATTTACTCATGTATGAATGAAGTGATTTCCTTAATTATCTCGATGTGATTTCCTTGAGTACCTATCTCCTTTTTCCATTCAAGCTCAATTCATCACCGGTAATAATTGGTCTACTACAACATGTTAAAACAACTGAAGACCAAAATCTTTAGGCACAGGCTTCTGGGTTTTTGCTAGAATTTACAGCCTACAATAATCAAGCAAATGTCTTCACCTGGAACCACCCATCATCAAGAAAATTCCTAGAATTGTATACATGGGGTTACGAATAACACATCTTTTTCTGGTGGACGAGGGACAGGAAATCCAAATCCAGTAGAAAGCATCATGGGTATCAACTGAAAATTCTGGACTCTCACTAGAGAAAACATTGAAAAGTGGCACGCTTAGGAAGGGCTTTCTCCTCAAATGAAATAAGACCTACACAAGTGCTTTTTACTTTTGCCTATCAAGGGAAAAAATGATTGCTCTCTTTAATAGCCAAAAAAGCTTTTAAAAGATGGTGGCTTCCATTAGTTCAACCTATTCATTTCCATTTGTTTCCCTGTTAAGTTGATTCATATACCAGTTTCGGTTTCTTACTAGTTCGATCTTCCAACTAATCTGAGACGATATACCTCCAAACTTTTCCAGATAGCTCTTTGTTCAGTTTGATTATGAACTTGCAAATTGCAACAACACACATTTTGGCCTGGGGTATTCAATCTCAGGATAAGACCAAAGAGACCACACAGCTTCCTCTTTGTCCTTTTAGTGTTAAAAATCATCACCCTTTTTTTATTTATGTATTGGAAAAAATACATATAGAGCAAATTTGCAATAATTACATGTATTACTCCTCAGAAAAAAATCAATTACAAATGTCCCATTGTTTAGAATTGGGGTTAAGATATCACCATTGGACAAAAATTCAAAAGATCAAATTTACCCTTCCTCATTCAGGTATTTCTCATCTTAATTTTGAGTTTTTAACTCTCAATGTTAAATGACCAAAATACCCTCCATGAAATTTAACGAGAGAAAATCACTAAAGTGTCATTGTTTGATTAAATATCCTTTTATGTAGGTGTGTGAAGAGATTCCCTCTTTACCAATCTCCTCCCTTCACCCCACTAGCCCATCATGGCCGAATATAGGTGTTGAGATACTTGAAGACCAAGTAGAGAAGTGGCTTCCCATTCTTGTCAACATGCTCGATGTAGAGCAAACTGTTATAGGAAGAAGAAAGAACAAATAGGGAGCATCTCAAGAAGGGAAAACCCCAAACCCCCAAATTCCTCTCCATTAAGGCTGCAGCTCGTAAGCTTCCTGTTAAACACAAAACTCCAAAAATTCCATCAAACCCTAGCCCTATCTCTATCTCTCCCTCTCTATTTCCAAACCAAATCCCCAAAATCGAAGCACCTCCCTAAAAAAATCACAACATCATTGGTGGCGAAGACTGTGACACAACAGTTGAAGACTATCTCAAGCCTACTCCCTTCAAATTCCATTGCATACGGCCTGAATCTGAAGAAATTCGATTCCTCTCCCTTCAACTTGCACCAGATGACATAAACTATGAAACCCGGCCCTAACCTTAACCCGGAAACTCTATTGTTTGTAGGTTCGAAGACCCGAAGTAGAAGTAGAAGTCGACTATGGGCCATATCAGTAGAAGACATGGTATTCGACTCCGAACCCATGGAGATTGATGATGATGCCCCATACTTGAAGACCTTGATGGATTTAGAAAAGAGACTACACCTTGATGAAGAGAAGATTGGTTGATGACCTTAGACCTTGGTTGGACATGATTTGAAGGCATTCCTCCATGCTAGGTGAGTTATAGTTCATATTGTGAGAAGCTCGTTTGATTCCGATAAGAGATAGGCCTTCATTTCCCTGATTCAAACTTTGCTACCAGCCTGGGTCGACTGGGCCAATCGACCCAAGGAGACAGAATCTGTACAAGATCTTCTGTTTAGGTTTATGTTGCTATATTTATATAGGACTTCGTATTTTTTAGTTTCCCTTGCCTCCAAAACACCTAGAGAACGAAGGGAACTCCTCTCCAAGCCTCCATTAGTGTGGAAGAAGATCAACTCTTGCAACTTTCAAGTTTTCTCTCTTGTTCTTCAATCAAAGGTTAGTAATCACTCTAATATGGTATTGATCTACTCTTACTATGATTTATTCTCTAGACTAAGATTATGAAGAAGATGTTGCATCCTTGCAAACATCTCTTTTACAATCTACATTCATTCGTTCATGCTATGATCTTCATATTCAATCCTAACCATGATTCTTATGATTTTCTTCATGAAACTATGATCATACTCTTATTATGATTTCTCTAGCATTATAGATGCATCTTCATGATTATTCATACCCTTGATTTACTATTTTAATCTACTAAAATGAAATTTCATCATCTCTAGTTCTTCTCTTGAATTCATAGCTTGTTTTCATTAAAAACTATGTTTTATACCAAATTAGAAAGTATATTGGTTTTTATCGTTGTTTGATGTCTAACCTATACTAGTTAGTCTTATATTACTATGTTATACATTCTCTCCAAGTTTCATAGCATTCCGGATCTTGTAGAATAGGTTTCGAATCAAAATTCAGATTTTGGATGCGTACTGTTCACTGGGTCAACTGGACCAATCGACCCAGCCAGTCTTCCCAGCATGACAGCAAGGGATTTCTTCATCCGTTTTGATTCGTTTGATGCTTATCTAGGGTTTGTTTGTTAACTCTGGATCCATTCTCTTGTCTGTCCGGGATATCTTCTAATTTATTTAAGGTAAGGACAGTTATTACCATATTAACATAGATTGCGTGGATCCTAGTTTCTAAATTGGGAAACAGCTTGATTTGCTACTGATATTGTAGTTTCTAATTATGATATGAATGCTGTAATTACAATAGGATCTTACTTTTATATTTCCTTTATGTACTTAATCATGTATGGACTCTTACTCATGTATGTTGCTTATTCAACTGATCTTGTCTTTATGTATTCTTTCATATGATGTGATATCAGTTGTGCACGTTATGACTGAATTGGGATTGTGATTGATTAAGTATGATTTGGGATTGGAGAATGTATTTTTGACATTTCTGTCCTTGGACATTAGTGGGAATAGTATGGGATATTTCCAACGGTGCCCTTTGACGCTTTCCCGGATTACTGGTTGTCATACCTAGGGCTGTCTAGCGGTGTTTGGCTAGGATGCCCCTATTATATTAGACCCGATTTGGAAGGGTATGACCGAACAACCCGTGGTAGCAATGGGGATTTATGGGCGCTCAAGACCGGTAACCAACCCGTGAGAGGACATGAATCACATTGTGGGGGCCATTCATTGGTAGGGTCGCATTTAGTAGACTTGGGCTCATGGGCGCTCAAGACCCATAGCCAATCCGTGAGAGGACATGAGAGCTTCTATCTACTATTTTTGGATGACCAATAAGGTTGATGAGTCCTTAGTCTGGGACTATGCTGACTCTAGTGTGAAGGAAACCAGAAAGGATCGCCCGGGGCGAGGAATGGACATATCTGGATCTAAGTTGATATTACCAAGTAGATGACTTGCATTTGGGTAGGCTTTACCTTGACATGCGCCAATACTTAGACCAATGGTGATGTGAGAGAGTGGTGACCTAAACCCCAGCCATGGATTATCCAAGAGGGATGCAAGACCCAACTACCACCGGCAGAGCCCAATATGCCTAGATGGCTGAGGGAGAGTGAATGACTTTCCCAAATAAGTATAGTGCTATGACTTAAAGCATATCTGCCTATAGACATATAGTTAGACTCATACATGCATTATTTGTCTCATATCATTTTGCATCATGCTATGTTTCTACTATCATGTTATGTTTCTGCTATCATGTTATTTATGTTGTTATGGAATAACTTGCCTTGCTGAGTTCTCTTGAACTCACTCCTTTCGTGCATATATCTTTTGTTAGGTTATTCTACAGGTATAGATGACTATGACAGCCAATATGAGGAAGCACAAGCTGAAGAAGCGTACTACACGCAAGGTGTTGGAAGTTATGAAGATCTCGGTGATGATCCGTCGTGTGATCACGCTACATACCATAATTAGCCCTACTGTGAAGTGGGAGTGTCCGAGCCTAATTTCTTAAGTCTATGTTTATGAAGACGTTCTTTATAAAGTAGAATAAACTTCAGCTTAGTTTGATTACTTCTTTCTTTCCTTTCTTTTGGAACCAGATGTAATCTTCTTTTGACTTTCGAGCTACATTCCGATGTATCCGTGGAGTGAGATTCCGCCTCACTCTACATTTTGATTATATGTATATATATATATATTGGTATCATTTCCGCACTCTGATGGTATTCGTTACTTTGCTTTGATCTATTAATTAATATTGATAACCTTGATTTAGTCTTGTTCTTGATTATATTATTGTGAATGTGGAAGGTTGATTTCCTCGATACTGATCTTCGGGGCTGTGGATCATACACTCGGGTATGCCAGGCAGGGTACCGTTTGGGTGGATGTGACATAAACGGACTATGTTAGGTTTATCGTAGGAAATATATGGGCTTGGATTAATTATTGGGGTTAATAATTGATGGGGGTCTCAACACATCGGGTCGTGCGCACTGCCATTAGGTTTGAGATGGGCCAAACCGGTCCATTATGGAAGTGGACTAGGGTTTGGGTTTGATATTATAAATAGCTATGATGGGGTCCCTCCAATCTCTCAAGTTCTTTTGTTCTCTTCTCTCTCCATAAGAAAGCGATACAGTAGAAAGACGAGGAGATTGGAGAAGGCTTTGTCACTCTGCAGATTAAGCATTCAAGGTTTGGTTTAATCTTCTTCAACATACATCTAGTGTAAGGTATGTCCAATACTTCCTAAATATCATATCGTATTCTAGTTCTTGCATGGTTTTATTATTGTTTAGGGTTTTGAGAAAAATCCTAAAACTCCTAACAATTGATATCAGAGCCTTCCCTGCAAAACTAGAATCGGTTGTTCGTATTTGGATTGGATCCAATGGGAGAATTCAGGGTTTAATTGAACCCTAAATCATTAAGGAACTAGATTTTGTTGATTTGATTTTTCATTAGGATCCAAATGGGAGGATCGAAATAATTTGTGTGAATTGTTAATCCTTGATTTTTTATTATTATTATGTTTGTTGGTTCTTTTGTGAAGTTTTTCATACCCGATGTTGAGATCATGAATCTTGTCCTGTGTAGGTGTTTTGGGTTCGTTTTTGGAGAAAACAATTTTTTGCTTCGTCCAGACAGAGCGCTATGTCATACAAAGCATAAATCCATATGCTCTCAGTTGAACCTCACCCCGTCAAACCCCAGAACCCCACCCTGTTTGGTCAAAATAAACTAGACAAATTTTTCGTTTGGTAAGACAGACATCCGTCTGGGCATAGAGGACCAGATGTCTATCTGGGCCCAGACGGACGTCCTTCTAGCCATAGACCCCCCCCCCAAAAAAAAAAAAAAAAAAAAAAGGAGAAGAGGAAGAAAGAAAGGAAAAGAAAGTTTTAATTTTGTATTAATCCCTTAGCTAGTTGTGCTTTATATTAATATATTGTGAATATTTTTGCTTTTCGACTACAAATTTTGGATGGAGATAATAAAAGGAGGAATGTTGTCACACCCCACCCGCCGGTCTCGGTTACCCGCCCGACAATCCGTGGGAGTGATCCGTCACAAGATCCACAGTTTTTGTCCATCAATAATAATAAATGCAAGTAAAGACAATCACGAGCAAGAATAAGTTCAGTAATTAAATAAAAGGATTACAGGAGTCAAAATACTCCAATAAAATAATCAAGGAAAGAATAAGAGTTCAGCGGAAGCAATAAAAAGAATTAAATGATTTTCTTTCTAGTTTCTTTCTCTAAAGCTAGATAATGTTTCTCATGTATTTCAAGAAAAGGGGTCCTCCAATTATTCTCCATACGATAGGCAAACTACCTGGCAACCTGGCTCCTCCACCCATCAATGGGTGCTATAAGCACATTCCATGCACTCGCAGGAGCTCCTGCACAGGCTATCTCCATTTCCCATTGCCAATGCCACATCATCTTCATACAAGAAGGCTCCTTCATGGGAAACCAATCCATCTTCCGGTGTATATCCTCCATCTGTACAAGCTAATATAATATAGACAAAATAAGGAATGAATTCTGACGAACTCAGTAAGAACAACAATAATTCTCATCCATATGTCAAACCATCAGAAATGCATATATGATATGTATGAGTGCAAAGTATGAATACCGCTAAGATCTAACTGTGCAAGTCTCTAACAGTTGACATGCTTTAAAATATACACCAGCCCTTCTCTGGGTAGGTCTAGTCACTCTGATCTGGCAAGGACTAGTTACCTTTGTAGGGATCCTGGGTAAAATGGAAAGTCCACACCTGGCTCTCAAACCATGGCTGGGGTTAAGTCAACACTCTCTCACCACGACCATTGGCATGACTACTAGCGCATGTCGGGGTTTCTAATCCAATGCAAGTCATAATGGTGACATACTACATGAAGTCCAGATACATTCCCTATGGCACCAACCAACTCGGTTCAGTATACTTCGCAACCTAGGAATGAGAACCCTCACGGATTGGCTACCGTTGTTGGACTCCATTCCATAACCCTATGGTCATCCACATATTGTTGGGGAAAAATGCTTTCATGACTCCTCACGACACCCGGTCCGCTCCTTGGACGTCCATGAGCCCAACCCTAACATATGCAACACTACCATTGTATGACCAACAGTGGACCCACTGAGTCTCCGCACGGACTGGTTATCGCATTAGGATGAAATAGAGTCACATCACCGTCGTCACGGGTCATCCGGCTTCAATTCCCCTACCGAAAGGGTAGTAGTATGTGAGGTACCTAACCATGCAACTCTAGACTCTACCTAGGTATGTCATCCAGTAGTTATGACAGTGCTGGAGACATCAGCGAGCATGTGTCCCATATCACAACTGTCACATCCACCCAGCCAGTACCCCATCGGGCATACCCGGGTATGTGATCCACAGTCCCGAAGATCAAGTATCGAGCAACCATGCCTCCCACATACGCGATAACACAATCATGAACAATAATAATCAAGGTAAAAGCATATAATAAAGAATCGTGAATAAGATAAAACAGATAATTAGAGTGCGGAATAAAGATGATACCAAGTGTATAGATATAATTCAAAAGGGATGTGATCAAAAGTCACTTCCTCACATGGCAGCGGAAAGTAGACAATTCAAGTTAAGTTACAAAATCAATATCTAAGGAGTATATCAAAGAAAGTTAAGTTACAGATCCGGTCTAAAAGAAGAATTCAAAATCTAACGTTAAACAAATGTTTCCTCAGTCATATAAAGTACGTCCTCATAACTATAGAAATCCAAGGTCCAGCACAGCTGCTCCAACACCAGTGTCGGGCTAATCCTGGTGCGTAGCATAGTCCTCTTTGCTACCCTCACAATAATCATCATAGTAGCCACTACCCTGAGGGTAGTATGGCTCATCATAGGGTGCTTCAAAGGACATGCCATCGGTCTCTTCAAAACCTGTGGAATAGTCTAACAAAGCAAATGCACAGAAAGGAATGAGTTCAAAGGAACTCAGCAAGGCAGTTAATCCATAATACATAAACCATATGATACAAGTCATAACATGATGCGAATGATATGAGACAGATTATGCAAATATGATTATAACTCTACATATGCTAGTCTTTATGGTAGACATGCTTTAAGTCATAGCACCATACTTCCTTGGGTAGGTCTCAAATCACTCTTCCCTCAACCATCTAGGTATCTTGGGTTCTCCAATGGGACTTGGGTCCTGCATCCCTCTTGGACAATTCCATGCCTAGGGTTTCGGTCACCGCTCTCTCACATCACCATTGGTATAAGTATTGGCGCATGTCACGATAAAGCCTAGCCCAATGCAAGGCATCTACTCAATCATATTATGTCAAATCCAAATACATCCATTCCTCGCCCCGAGCGATCCTTTCTAGTATCCTTCACACTAGAGTCACAAATATTACTCACCTGACTCATCAACCCCATTGGTCATCCACAAATAGTAGACATGAAGCTCTCACGTCCTCTCATTGATCTTCGAGCGCTCGTGAGCCCAAGTCTGACTATTTGCAACCCGACCAACAATGGCCCCTTTCGCGTATTCGTAATATGATCTATTTCCTCTCACGGGTTGGTTACCGGTCTTGAGCACCCATCAAACCATACTACTACCATGGGTCGTTCGGTCTCAATACCCTTCCGATTCAGGTCTGATATGACAAGAACATCCTAGCCATACATCTAGACAAGTCCTATGTATGTCACCCAATAATTCAGGAAGCGTCGATGGACACCTTCGGAGAACATCCCATACTATTCCCTCCGATGTCCAAGGACAGAAATGTCAGTAGGACATTCCTCAATCCCAAATTATACTTATCCAATCACATTCTTAGTTCATCATATCACACATACATGATACATCATAATATTGAAAGTCATATCATAACATCACATGATTCAAGTGTATATGTAAATAACAAAAATTAAATAGGCATGATATACAAAAGTAATTAAACATGTTACTACTGTTAAAAGACAACTACAATAGTCATATGATGTCTAAATACAATTGATAAGCTAAGCATATCAAGTTGTCAATCATCATTGAATAAATACATAGTCCATGTCATATGGGTATAACCATCCTTACCTTAATCGAATTGGGAAATATAGCAAGTACCACTTAGAATAGTCCCCAACTTAGTGCTTGAACACTAGACAACATAAATGCAATATTAGAGAAGGAAACAATCAAATCGGAGATCAAACGGAGCGGAACGAGAAAGTGTTGAGTTGCTGTCTTCCTTTGGTCGATTGACTGGTCAACTGACTTAGTTGACCAAGATGAACAGTAACGGGCTGAAATGTGAATTTGGCTCGAAACCAATCTTCCGGGGCTCGGATTGATCCGAAACTTGGAGGGATTGATCATAGCAATATAAGAACACTATACAATGAATATTATCATGATCCAATGGTCCAATTAGGAATACCCAAATTGAAACCCTATGTTCTATATGCTAAACATCAAGAATTGAAATGGAATTTGTTGCAATGGCAAGGAATGATGGGGAATCAGCTAAGGAAGTGATAAGAATTAAATGAGAATCATAAACCAATAGTAAATCAGACCTAGCATACATCTACACATCAGTTGAGATCAATAAGACAAGTTGGAATGACAAGAATCATAGAAATGCAATGCTATTGATTGTATTGGAAGCATAGCATCGCAAGAATGAAAGAAAAACAATGGAAATGAAAGGGAAAACACATGACCAAGTGTTTGCAAGGTTGCAGCACTTTAGCCATGGTCTCAATAGCAAGAAAGAGTAGAGGAATGAGTAGAATAGAGAAAGAGAGAGAGAAATCATAACTTGAGGAAGCAATGATTGAGACCAAGATCCTTCACCAACTTCAAAGAATGCCCTAGGGAAGCTCGCTCCTCGTGCTCTAGAGTGCCAATGATTAGGTTAGGCTTCTATTCACGAGTTCCCATAAAGTAGGCTTAAAATAATAGAGAATTTTGTGATTTTCGGATTTATTAATCTGCTGGTCGACTGGTCACTCGACCAAGCCCGAACAGCAACTTCAAACAAGGAATTGGAAGGCCAGATTGATCCAAACTGAGTTGGGTTTTCTCCTACAAGTCAATCAACAAGTCTAGATTAGATAAATACCTTCGGAACGAGATCGGAAGTGCATCATGTACTTCAACTATGCTCCCCCCTTCTAGGTGCAGTTTCTCACTGAACATTGACCGTGTATCCAAGTAAGGGGCATCACTGTCAATATCCATAGGCTTTGAGTCATACACCAAATCTTCAACTATGAGGGCCCACAAGTCTCTTCTTCCACCACTCCGGGTCTTTGGACCTACAAACACCAACGGATCCGGGTCAGGGTTAGGATAGGGCTGGATTTCACAACAACCCTTTGATATCTCAAGCCAAGATATACAGGCAACAATCATATAATAAGATCAGCATGTTAAACAAGGTTACATCAGTATATGAAATGAAAGACACTAGACTAGTATGTTCAAGTCATTACATAAAGATGAGGTTGTATGTCCTTACTTGTGAATAAGTAGAATTCCTCTAGATTGCAAACCAGAAACAATTATAAGACTTTTATTGGAAACAGAGGACACCTATAAACAAGGTTACATTAATATGTAAGTTGAATGAATCAGATCAGACAAAATCCAAAAGTTGCAAGCTCACTGGAAACCAGCCAGTCGCTTAGGTTGAGCGACCGCCCCAAAAACAGTGAGTTTCAATCCGAAACTCAGGCTTCTGATCGTCCGTTTTCAATCCGATTTTTGAATGATCATAGTCTGAATTTCAAATCTAACACTCCTACAACCAAGGGAAATCGAAACCTAACGATTGACATCAATTTGGTTATCTAGAATCCTCCTCTTGATTAGATCAATCCTTTTCACGAAAGCAGGGTTTCGTTTTCGGACCTGATCTCATCAAGATCATTAAAAAGGTAGGTACTGTAATAGAAGGATCATGAACAACCAAAGAGGAAAACTAATCTACTTTAATCATAGTTAAAGGTAGAGTATGAGTGAACAGGGAATTACTTACCTCAACCAAATCAGCTATAAAAGACAGTAGAAGCTTCTGGAACACTAACAGCACTTCAGATCACCTTCCAGCACGTCTCCATAGCTGCCTAACCACCAAAAACAGCAATCCTGAATATAATATTCGTAAAATAAACGAGGGTTGCTATTTATAGAAGCCTGCGGGCAAAATAGGGCAAAACCCCGCAACCAGGACCAGGCGGTCGCTTGGTCCAATCAACCGCCACTAGAAACCGCCCCCTAGTATATTGCTATACAAGGGTGCTTTGCTCAGGGGGTTGAAGTCCAAGTACAACCTAACCCTAATGAACACATGGGGGAGATCTTACCTTCATCCCAGACATCTCCAGACATCACTTGCCTTCTAGAAATCCAACTACCAAGCAAGGCATGCTCTTCAATAAGAGAATCCAGATCCATGGGTTCAGGGTATGGATCATGGACTTCTATCCGGACACTCCACAAGTTTACCGGCTAGACCTTCAGGTTCTCGAACCTGCAATACGGATCCCGGGTTAGAAATACGGGGGTTGTTACATCCCTCCCTCCTTAAAAGAAATTTTGTCCCTGAAATTACAACATACCTATTGTCACATCCACCCAGCCGGTACCCTACCTGGCATACCCGGGTGTGTGATCCACATCCCTGAAGATCAAGTATCGAGGAAATCATCCTCCCACATAGGCAATAACATAATCAAGAACATAAAGAATCAATGTGCAAAGTATAAATGAGAGATCCAAATAAGAAAGGAATAAGATCAAATATCATTAGAGTACAAAAGGTAATAATAATGTCAAGTCATAAGTAAAGTGAGGCGGAAAACTCACTCCACCAATCAGCGGAATAGTAGCTCAAAAGAAAAGAAAAGAGATTACAACTAATCCTAATAAGAAGTACAATGAGTAACTAAATTGTTTTCCACTTTGTAAAGAATGTCCTTGTAAGTATAGACTTCAAAGATAAGACAAGGACGCTTCCACTCCACAGATGGACTAATCATGGTACGAAGCATGATCACTCGAGGGATCCTCAAAGTAATCATCGTAACAGCTATCACCTTGCGGGACATATGCCTCCTCTCCCTACGCTTCTTCATACATACCTTCATAGTATTCCGAACCTGTAGAGAAGTCTAACAAAGATATGGTACAAAAGGAGTGAGTTTCAAAAGAAACCCAGTAAGGCAGTTAATCCATAATATCATAAATAACAAGATTTCAAAGCAAAGTATGATGCAATGTGATATGAAACATATGATGCACTATGATTCTAACTCTATGTATGTTGGTCTCTAATGGTAGACATGTTTAAGCCATAGCACCGTACTTCTTTAGGAGGGTCTCATCCCACAACGCCGGTTGGTAGTGGGTCCTTCATCCCTCGGGACAGTCCATGGCTGGGGGTATAGGTCACCGCTTTCTCACATCACCATTGGTCTAAGTACTGGCTCATGTCAGGGTTAAAGCCTAGCCAAATGCAAGTCTTCTAATTAGTTATATCAAGTCAGATCCAGATACGTCCTTTCCTCGCCCTGGGCAATCCTTTTCGATATCCTTCACACTAGAGTCCTCATAGTCCCTGACTACGGACTCATCAACGCTATTGATCATCCACATATGGTAAATGGTAAGCTGTCACGTCCTCTCACGGGTTGGTTACTGGTCTTGAGGGCCCATGAGCCCAAGTCTATCCATATGCAACCCTACCAATAAATGGCCCAAAAAGGTAACCGCAATGTGGTTCATGTCCTCTCACGAATTGGTTACTGGTCTTGAGCACCCACAAATCCCCATTACTACCACGGGTTGTTCGGTCTCAATACCCCTCCGATTAGGGTCTGATACAACAGGGTAATCCTAGCCAAACACTGCTAGACAGCCATAAGTATGACAACCAACAATTTAGGAAGGTGTCAATGGGCACTTTCGGAAACATCCCATAATATTCACGTTGATGTCCAAGGACAGAAGTATCAAAAGGACACCTCTCCATCCCAAATCAACTTAATCAATCACAATCAATCATAACATACACCATTCTAGTCCATACATAGAAAGCATACATTTTTATGATCCATCTAATATACAATTGATATTAAAAGACATTCATAAACTGAAGAATGCAAGTAATGCTACTGTAATTGAAGTAAGTATATCAGTAGTATATTCATAAAAGAATCTAATTATGGTAACAAATTCGGAAGATTCTAATATGGCCAAGATCACACAATCTATGAAATTATAGAAGTAACCATCCTTACCTTATATAACTTGAAGAGAATCCCAAGAATCAAGGAGAATCTTTCTAAACTTGGCAAGAAGATCCTAAACAAGTATACATACCTTATTAGGAAAGAAGTCTAGAAGGTAGAAGATCAAATCATCCAAAACAGACCAAATATGGGGCTACTGTCCTCGTTGGTTGATTGATTGGTCTACTGACCCAGTCGACCAATCAAGGTCAGTAGACCAATCAGTCGACCAACAGAGTCAGTGACAGATAAAAACAAAGATTTTTTTATCCGAAATCCAAATTTAGTGATTCGAATTGCCACTAAACAAGAAGGGAATTATAATGATAGTATTCTAGTGTTAAAGAAAAAGTCTAACACTATCATTGATCAAAACCTAAAGATACAAATAAGGAAAGCATGGTTTTTCCGAAGAAAGCATGGTATGATCAAGAAGGAAGAACTAGAGATTGATAGATTACTAATCTTGTAAAGAAAACACTGACTACTAATCTAATCAATAAAACAGATCTAAGAAGATCAGAAATTGAATCAAAAGATGAAATGAAGACAAGATCATGGTTTCCTTCAAAAGTTGCAATGATCATGATTAAGATCATTGCATTAGCCATCAATCCTTAGGAAAATCATGAGAGATGAGGAGAGAGATGTTTACAATAGATAATGCAGCATCTACTCTACTATCTCAATCCAAAAATAAGAGGAAAACAGAGAGGGAGGAGAGGAAGAGAGTGTAGACATACCTTTCGATGCAAGAAGAGAAGAAATGCAAGAGTCCTTGCAAGAATCCAACCTTAAGTGCAAAAGAAATGGTTGAAATGGAGATTTGACTTGTTCCAGAGGCTTAGGAGCCAGAGAAGACGAATTAGAGTCAAGCTAAGACTTAAATAGAGCAGCCAAGACCTAAATCAGTAAAACAGATCTCATTGGTCGATTGGTTGGTCGACTGGCCCAGTCGACCAATCAGGACAACAAGACCAAGATAGGGAATTGAAGGTCCAGATCAAATCCAAACTTAAAGGGCTTTTACACACACACCAAGTGGCTTACCTACCATGTAGAAATGCCTTCGAGCCAAGTCAAATAATACTCCAAGTCCATCAACCAATCCCATCTTCATCAAGGTGCAGTTTCCTTTTCAGTCCTGAACAAGTTTCCATAAATGGAACACTGTCATCAACTTCCATGGATTCTAGGCCAAACATCAAGTCTTCCACTTAGATGGCCCATAGTTGACTTCTTCCTTTACTTTGGGTCGTCGGATCTACAAACAACAAGGTTTCCGGGTTAAGGTCAAGGCTGGATTTCACACCTATAAGTCTGAAAAGATGAGGGTACTTGGTTTGCATCTCATCTTCTTTTTCCCAAGATGCTTCCACAAATGAATGATTCTTCCATCTGATCTTCACCAAAGATATAGACCGGTTCCTCAACTGCTTATCCCAAAATCTCAGTCGGTTCTTCCTCATACGTCAAATCCACACTCAAACCTTCCGGTTCATACAGGAGCAACTGCTCTGCGTTTGTTAAGCATTGCCTTAGCATAGATACATGGAAAAAATCATGCACACTAGCAAGAGATGGAGGCAGAGCCAACCGATAAGCTACTGGTCCAACCTTTTCAATAATGTCAAAGGGACCATATACCTAGGGCTGAGCTTTCCTTTGATATTGAAACGCATGACTCCCTTCATCGGCGAAACTTTCAAAAATGCACGCTCACCAACTTGAAACTCAAGATCTGATCTTCTTTTATCTGCATAAGACTTCTGTCGAGACTAGGCAGTTTTGATCCTTTCTCTAATCATATCCAACATAGTACCGGTGGTTTCAATTAGATCAGGGCCAAGAACATGCCTTTCCCCAACTTCATCCCAATACAGAGGAGTTCTATGAGTTTTTCCATACATAGCTTTAAACGGGGCCATTCCGATAGTAGACTGATAACTGTTATTATAAACAAAATTCACCAAGGCTAGGTGGTCATCCCAGTTACCACTCATATCAATGATGCACGCTCACAGCATGAATTCCAAAATTTGTTTGGTCCTTTCCAACTGTCCATCGGTCTGAGGATGATGAGCAGTACTCAAATTCAGCTGAGTACCCAAGGCTTTCTGCAGACTATTCCAGAAACGCGAGGTGAACCTTGAATCTCTATCTGATACAATGCTAACAGGAACACTATGCAGTCTCACCACATTATCAACATAGAGTTGGGCCAACTTATCCATAGTATAGGTGATCTTCATCTGAATGAAGTGAGCCGATTTGGTTAGTCGGTCCACTACCACCCACACTAAGTCATTACCTTTGCTAGTTCGGAGTAAACCTGTGACAAAATTCATAGCAATGTCTTCCCACTTCCAACTGGGAACGAGAAGAGGATGCGAAGGCCAGGACGAAGGCTGCCGAACAGCTTTCACACGTTGACAAGTCCCACACTTAGCAATGAAATCTTCCACATCATTCTTCATGTCGGACCACCAAAAATACCCTTTCATATCCTGGTACATCTTAACACTTCCTAGATGGATAGTGAAGATGGACTGATGAGCGCCAGTCAAGATTTCTTTTCTAAGGTCTTCTACAGTAGGAACATAAATTCTATCTCTGAAAACGAGAGCACCATCCAAGGCTAGGGAGAAATCTTCTACTTCCTTAGTCTTCGAAGTGATTAGGTCAATCTTCTTCTTCAATTCCGGATCAGTCATGTCATATCCACCCAGCCGGTACCCTACTTGGCATACCCGAGTGTGTGATCCACAGTCCCGAAGATCAACTATCGAGGTAATCAACCTCCCACATAAACAATAACATAATCATGAACAATAATAATCGATGTGCAAAAGATAAACAAAAGATCCAAATAAGGAAAGATTAAATCATATATCATCAGAGTACGAAAGACAACCAGAATGTCTAAATCAAAAAGTAAAGTGAAGCGGAATCCCACTCTACAACCAGCGGAAAGTAGTGCTAAAAGGAAAGGAAAAAGAATGAAAACTAATCCCAATAGCAAGTACAATAAGTAACTAAATCATTCTCAATCTTATAGACAACATTTCTATAAGTATAAATCTCAAAAATGGCGCAAGGGTGCTTCCACTCTATGGTCAGACTAAGCATTGTACGCAGCATAACCACCCCGCGGAATCTTTAGTGTAATTGTCGTAACCGCAATCACCTTCCTGGAGATATGCCTCTTCTCCTTGCACTTCTTCATATGAGCATTCATGATACTCAGAACCTGTAGAGTAATCTAACAAAACATTGTACAAAAGGAATGAGTTTCAAAGAAACTCAGTAAGGCAGTTAATCCATAACAACACAAATGGCAAGATTTCAAAGCAATATAAAATGCTATATGATATGAAACACATGATGCAATATGATTCTAACTCTATGTATGCTGGTCTCTATTGGCAGACATGCTTTAAGTCATAGCACCGTACTTATTTAGGAAGGTCTTATCACACAACGCCTTTTGGTAGTGGGTCCGGCATCCCTCGGGACATTCCATGGCTGGGGGTATAGGTCACCACTCTCTCACATCACCATTGGTCTAAGTACCGGCGCATGTCTGGGTCAAAGCCTAGCCAAATGCAAGTCTCCTACTCAGTTACATCAAGTCAGGTCCAGATACGTCCATTCCTCGCCCCTGGCGATCCTTTCCAGTATCCTTCTCACTAGAGTCCTCATAGTCCCTGACAACGGACTCATCAACCCTATAGGTCATCCACATATGGTAAATGGGAAGCTCTCACGTCCTCTCACGGGTTGGTTACCGGTCTTAAGCGCCCGTGAGCCCAAGTCTATCCATATGCAACCCTACCGATAAATGGTCCCCACAATGTGATTCATGTCCTCTCACGGATTGGTTACCGGTCTTGAGCGCCCATGAATCCCCATTGCTACCACGGGTCGTTCGGTCTCAATACCCCTCCGATTAGGGTCTGACATAACAGGACATCCTAGCCAAACACTACTAGATAGTCCTAAATATGCCATCCAACAGTTTAGGAAGGTGTCCAAAGGGCATCTCCGGAAACATCCCATAATATTCCCGTAGTAGTCCAAGGACAGAAGTGTCAAAAGGATACTTCTCCTTTCCAAACCATACTTAATCATACACAAACAGAATTCCATCACATCACATATATGGTAACTTCATATATGGAAATAATCAATAATAATATATAACTTGCATACTATTGGTAAGTAAATCATACGTGAATCAAGTTAACATAAACAAGTAATGCTACTGTAATCAAGACTATGCAACAGTAGTATATCATTGTAAGAATTTAATTAAGGAAATAAACTAACAAGATTCAAATATAGAAACTAAAACATGCAATCTATGTAGTTAAGGAAATAACCATCCTTACCTTATATAACTCAAAAAGGAATCTTAGGGAATCAAGTAAGACCTTGACTAAACTTGGGAAGAAAGTCCTAAACAAGTGTATACGACATATTAGGAAAGATACCTAGAAGGAAAGATATCAAAACATCCAAAATAGACCAAATATGAGGTTTCTGTACTCATTGGTCGATTGACTTGGTCTCTTGCCCCAGTCGACCAATGAGTCGACCAACAGAGACAGTGGCCTTCAAAAATCAGAGTTTCTAGACTATGAAACTAGATTTGGTGGTTCAAAAGGGTACTAAACAAAGGGGAAACTACAATGGCAGCATACTAGTATATAGAGGACTTCAAAACACTAATCAAATCAACTCTTCAAGTTACAAATTAGGAAACAAAAAGTTAACATAATTAGATCAATCATGGTTCTTGAAGAATTCATAGTAAAAATCATGGACAAGAACAATAGGATGATGGATAACTGATTGTGAATAAGAAATCATGAATAACATGCATAGATATTCAAGAAAATTCGATCAAAGACTGAAGAACATGAATCTAAATAAGGAAATCGAATGAATACAAGTTTTCCTTCAAAAGCGAGTGATGATCTTGATGAAGATCATCCACCAAGCTTTAGATCCTTAGGAAAACAGAGGGAATGAGTAAAGAGATAGTTGCAACAGAGATACAACATCTTCTCTACTGCCCTCAATCAGAAAAGGAAAGAAAAGCAACGAAGAATCGAAGATGAAACACGGAAGAGGATGATCACATACTTTTTTGTGTAAAAGCACAAGTTTTGACGAAGATCCGTCAAGATAATCACAAAGGATGCAAGGGAGATGACTTGCAGAGGGCTCTAGTACATTCCAAAGAGTTTGGAGGCAGAAAATACGAAGTAGACTCGAGATTGGACTTAAATAGAGCAAGCAAAGACCTAATTAGAAAAATCAGATCCCATTGGTCGATTGGTCCAATCGACCAATCAGAATAGCAAGACCAAAACAGGGAAATGAAGGCTCAAATCAAATCCAAACATCAAGGGGTTTTGTACACACACCAAGTGACTTGCCTAAGAGGTAGAAATGCCTTCGAACCAAGACAGAGATCACTCCAAGTCCATCAACTAATTCGATCTTCATCAGGATGCAGTTTCCATAAATGGAACACTGACATCAACACTCATGGATTCTAAGCCAGCCACCAAGTCTTCAACTGAAATGGCCCAAATCTGACTTCTTGCTTTACTTCGGGTTGTCGGACCTACAAACAACAGGGTTTCCGGGTCAAGGTTAGGGCTGGGTTTCACAAGTCGACTGCAGAGCAACAATTCGGTCCCTCAAACTTTGTCGAACTGACACAGCTGTCAAAATAGCAACGGAACCTTCTGACAAAATCTCAAGTCCAAATCTAACAATAGAGAACAATAAGGGCTTACTGAAAGATGCCAGATCTACACTTTCTCGATTACTCTTTCTACTCAAAGTTTCAACAACCACGTTAGTTTTTCCTGGATGATATTGAATATCACAATCATAGTCCTTCACCAGTTCTAGCCATCTTCGATGTCTCATATTCAACTCCTTTTGAGTAAAGAAATACTTGAGACTCTTGTGGTCAGTAAAAATCGATATCTTTTCACCATACAGATAGTGACGCCAGATCTTCAGAGCAAAAACCACAGCTACCAATTCCAAATCATGAGTAGGATAGTTATGCTTGTAGTTCTTCAACTGCCTAGAAGCATAAGCTACAACCTTCCCATGCTGGCATCGAACGCAACCCAAACCAACTTTAGAGGCATCAGTATATACTGTCAAACCTCCAGACTCATCTGGTATTGTCAACACCGGAGCGTTAGTCAACCTCTTCTTGAGTTATTGAAAACTCTTTTGACAGGCTTCGTTCCACTCAAACTTGATTCCTTTCCTAGTAAGCTTCGTCATAGGAGCTGATAATCTAGAGAAATTCTCAATGAAGCGCCTATAATATCCTGCCATACCAAGAGAACTTTGAATCTCGGTGACTGACTTAGGTCGGTCCCAATCGGCTATAGCTTGAACCTTTGCAGGGTCAACCTTGCTACCGTCAGCAGAACCAATGTGACCTAAAAACATAACTTTAGGTAACCAAAAGTCACATTTACTGAACTTAGCAAACAACTTCTTTTCTCTCAAACGTTGTAGGGCAAAACTCATGTGCTCAACATGCTCTTCCTCGCTCTTTGAATAAATCAGAGTGTCATCAATGAATACAATGATAAACTTATCCAAAACATCCTGAAATACTCGATTCATTAGATCCATCAATGCTGCCGATGCATTAGTAAGACCAAAAGGCATGACTTGAAACTCACATATCTAGTCCTAAATACAATCTTGCAGACATCACTGGACTTTACTCTCAACTAATGATACCCAGATCGATCTTCGAGAAAACAGCGGCATCTTTCAACTGATCAAACAAGTCATCGATCCTAGGAAGAGGATATTTATTCTTGATCGTCAACTTGTTCAATTCCCGATAGTCTATGCACATCCACATACTACCGTCCTTCTTCACAAACAACACCGAGGCTCCCCAAGGCGAAACACTGGGTTGGATAAACCCTTTGCTTGACAAATCATTCAACTGGGTCTAAAGTTCTTTCAACTCGGTCAAAGCCATCCGATACGGAGCTTTCGAAATAGGGGCTGCTCCAGGAATTAGATCAATTGAAAACTCTAACTCCCTCTCTGGGGGCAAACCAGACAAATCATCAGGGAAAACATCAGGAAAGTCCCTCACAACATCAATATCAGACAACTGTTTCACACCTTCCGAGACATCCACAGAAGAGGAAAGAAGTCCAACATCTTTGGTCCATTGCCTGACTTTAACAGTCGTAGCCACAATCTTCTTGCTCAACTTCCCTTGATTTCCTTGATACTCAAACGGACAATCATCCTTAGGATGAAACAATACTTTCCTTTCAGAACAAAGAATAACTGCGCCATACTTAGACAACTAGTCCATTCCAAGTATCACATCAAAATCAGACATATCCAACTTGATCAACCGAGCTTCTAAGATTCTACCAGCAATATCAACTGGACAAGACTCAACCACTTCATATAATCTAACAACAGATCTGGTAGGAGTACTAATAAGTAGTCCTCTTTCCAACTTCGCAAGTGTAAAATAAGAGAATTCGGGAGGAACAAAGAAACATGGAAACCTGGGTGTGATGCCAATGTTAGTTCTTTGTATCTACATGGGAGATAACATGATATATTATTCTACAGAGGATAGGCTTACCTAAATTCTCCATTCCCATATAAAGAAAGATTGCAGCGGAAGAAAAATAAAGATCCACCTACTCGTTCCTCCACAAAATTCGCCACCAAAAATTCCTCCTCAATCTCGTGGATAGAGAAAAAAATCCACAACCCAAATACCATTGTGGAGGATGGTTGAAGAGCGAGATCGAAGCTAGGAAGGAAAAAAACTCCACGAATTTTTCCTTCCGTTCTTACGTTTCTTAGAGAGAGAGAGAGAGAGAGAGAGAGCTTGTTACCAAATACGATAACTGTATTGAGCGGGTCGGCGGTTATCAAAATATATCTTCATATTTGTAAATGTCTAATATTTGAATTTTCACAGTTGCCCTTGGGCATATTCAAAATTCTCAATAGTATGTCAATTGGTTTGGGAGGTCATACACGACCGATACAATGTTGGATTGACATCAAATGGTTTATGACCATGAGATAATAAACAAATGAACTATAAATTGGATTCTCATGCAGAAAAGACTGCCCAATCGAGCCTGGATGAGCCTAACTTTTGATAATGGATAAAATTTAGAACAAATTGCCCTAGCACCCCAAAATGGAGGCCTTAAAGGACCAACACCCCCACTTTATGTTTAATAACCACAAAGACCCCAAAATTGGATTTTCGTTGAATATATTTGTCAAATTTATCACTGAAAACAGTTAAATCACTGTTTATTTTTAAAAAAAATATCCTATTATTAAATAGTGTCTGAAAGTCTTTGTATTTTTTAAACATAAAGTGGGGTGTCAGTGCTTTAAGGCCTCCATTTTAAGATGTCAGTGTAATTTGCTATAAAATTTATAAGTGGGGTCAAATATATTATGCAGTAAGTTAGGACCTTAATTGAATCCTGTACATACAATAGCAAACTATCTCGGAATCAATTTAGACCCGTGCCCTTGCCTCCTTCTTGCCTTGAAGTCATCGCCCACAGACCTTTGAGATTTAGTGCAAATTGATTCACTTCTACCTTTTATGGTACCACCATCGCTAATACTATGATGAAGTTGCTATTTGGAGTGTGCTCCTCACATTTGGTTGGTGTGCAATTTGACAAATGGTTACCAAATTCAGAGATCTCAACCAGATTGAGAAGGCCATCTCTAGGGATATCTACCCCCCCCCCCTCTCTCTCTCTCTCTCTAAATATATATATATATCATATCATATCATATCATACTACTATTATAAAAGCATGTACTCCTCTTTTTCCGCAAATCTTTTTCTGTCCTTATCTTTGTTCCAAATACCAATAATGTATACTATTTGTTATTACTTTACTTATTTTTACAAGGATAATTTAGACATTTTAATCATAAATTATTATTAATTTATCATTAATTTTTATCCATCTCTTAATTTCTCTCTCGACCTCTCTCAATCTCTCTCAAACTCTGTCGCTCTATAGCTAATCAAACCATTAAATTGGGTGGTGGACTGCGTCAGGTTTGTGTGAATAGATTTTAATATTAATATCAGGATCATGTGTGATTCCTCTTTATGGTCCTTATCCCCTCAATTCCTCTTTATGATCTTGACCAAAACAGCCACAACTTTGAATTAATTCTTAGACGATCGGATTAACAAGGCTGCAATTCTTTTTTCCGGGGATTGGCTGCTTCCTTATTGCAGTTATCCTAGGATCAGCAATTTACAAATCCAGTACAACTGATAACAAAGCAAAGCTTCGTACAATTTCAGACAGTAACAACGAAGGAACAGTGTATGCTTCGTTTCTATTTAGATATCTTGATAGACAATTGGTATTTGAAGAAACTCAATCTCATTATTTCTTTTACCGTCTTGTTTCATCAGGATCGATAAAGTGTTGATAGAACTCCAACTGAACAATGGTTATTATGTTTTTGGTGCTTCGATATTTTGTGGCTTAGAACTCTTCCAATGTTGATTCACACACAATTTTCGTTTTTCTGAAAAATGAATGGAACAGGGGACATGGAGAATGGAACTATTGGTGCTAACAAACCCAAAACTGGGACTGCAGAATATATCATAGAGCTTGAAAACACAAGATCAATCTAGGTTGGTTCTTCCAATGTATTGAATATGCTGCTTAGTCGTAGAATTTAGCAATTTGGGTATGCAAGGTTTTTTGCATATTCATGAAGTAGGATTGCCTATAAATTGGTGATCCACATGTGGTTGTGTATGAAGACTTCCATGTCCAACATTCTTGATATCCACTGTTAGGGTTTTATTTTGTTAAGATTCTGCTGAGAGTATTCTAAATGGCAGGTTATTGGGAGGAGTATCTTGATTGGTTATTGCTTAACTTTCTTTGCTGGAATTTGGGGAGCTTGGGAGCAGTGCCTACGTGGCACTGCTCCAAGCAGCGTAAGGTGAGGATTAAATCTTGGCCAGATTCATGAATCTTCACCGTTCTATTTTTCCACATGCAAAATTCATGCACTTAAGTGACTCTAAGGCGGTTTTACAAGGTAAACCAGATGGTGAACAAACCAGCGAATTGACCGAACAGATTCAAAACCCCCTTTACCTCTCATCTTCCTCTTTCGATCTTTCTGTATTGACGGCGATCAAAATACTCACATGTGATAATGCAGAAAAGAAATGGAGGTGGGTTTCTTATGATAACTCAGAAATTTATTATTACAATTTTTTCCTTTTGGTTTTACTATCACCTCTTTGTTGTTGGTTTTCTCGCAGGGGAAAAGAATGTGGAAGGAGAGAATGATCTGAGGACTGTAGAGTGTCTGAGAGGAAGATGGCTTGCAGAGAGAACGGCTTCAAGGGTTGCTAAAGAAGAAGCAGAGCTGATGCAGAAGAAGGTTTATATCGCCTTTCAATCTTTAGTTTTAATTTGTAGAATTTATGCTGTAATTTGACTATAATTACCAATATAATGCTGCAGCATTTCATTGTTTATTTGATTTGAGTCTTCCTTACTTGATTGGTTCTCTGTCTACAGTTAATAGAGCTGGAAAGACAACTAAAAGCAGAGATAAAATCAAAGAACAGAGCCGAAAAGAAGCTGAAATTCCTGACAAAAAAATTGGAATCCCTTAAACTTTCACTGTCACACCCCACCTAGCTGGATCCATTCATACCCGAATGCCCGTGGGGGTGATACACCGCAAGATCTAGGTTCAGTGACAAATCTATATAAAACATGATATAGTATAATTAAATGGACAAGAATAAATCAAGTTTTTCAAATAAAGTTATCAAAATCGAAATAATGGTTATAATCTTCCATTACTTCAAAATAAAAGCATAACATCAGAGTTTTGAAAAGAAAAGAGAGTAGTTTTATTGGTAGCGGAAAATAAACTAAACTAGTTCTCTAATGGAATCCAATCGAAAAGAACAGTCTTGATACTGGCATAAAGCTCCATGTGCGTCCACTTCTTCTTTGGTCACTCCTTCAAGAAGATATATTAGCAACAAATCCTCCATTTGGAAGAAGTCCTCATAACCTGCAGCATAATCTAATAGAAAAAAAGACATATAAAAGGAATGAGTTCAAAAGAACTCAGTGAGGTCAACTCAACATCATATCATGCATTCATTCACAAGATTCCACACCACACATACAACATGAATATCGATAATGTAATTAATGACAATGATATGATATATGAATGATTATGCTCCTAACTCTATCATAAAGTCTCTATGGTAGACACACATTAAGTCACACACTAGTCTTCTTTGGGCGGTCTCATCACTCTTCCCTCATGGTACTCAAGCACGTCTGTTGGCTTCTCCGCGGTTGTTGTGTAAAGTCCTGCCAAGCCATGGTTGGGGATTAAGTCACCACTCTCTTCACATCACCATTGGTATAAGATCTGGCGCATGTCAAGGATAATCCTAGGCTCAATGCAAAGTCATACGGTCTCGTACTACATATGGTCAGGATACTTCCCCTCACGCCTAGTGCTCTGTTGGTTCAATACCTTCCCACCTATGAATGGAATCCTCAACGGGAGGCATCTGTTGAATCCCATTCCTTAACCCAGTGGTCATCCACATATAATAGACAGGATGATCTCCATGTCCTCTCATGGGTCATTTCACCGGTCTTGAGCGCCCATGAGCCCTTATCTATTATATGCAACCCTACCTCTCTATGATGATAGTGGATCTGTTTGGCACACATGACCCAGCCACTAACATCACGGGTTAACCTGCTTCAATACCCCTGCCGAAAGGGTAGTAGTACTCATGAGGTCACCTAACCAAACACTTCTAGACATGCCCTAAATATGTAAATTAGTAATCGGGAAAGAGCCAAGGACACCATAGGAATGCGTCCCATACCGCCTCCTCTGGTATCCTATGACAGAAATGCCAAAAGGGCATCCCCATTCCCAATAGGGCAATGGGTGAACCCACAACCCTAGTTTGCAACATTAAATAAAATGAGAAATTTAATTCAATATCACCCATATTTTTTTATATCAATAATTTAGGATTTAACAAGAAAAACTCAATCCATTCAATCTCATCCATCTCATACATTCTCATATCAATATTCAAAGATATTGAAAAATAGAAGACATAATGTGAAACCCAGCCCTAATCTGACCCTGACCTTGACCTGGTAACCCGGTTGTTTTTAGGTCCGAAGACCCGGAGTAAAGGAAGAAGCCAACTATGGGCCATCTCAGTAGAAGACATGGTGTTTGACTCTGAACCCATGGATGTTGTTGATGGAGTTCCATACTTGGATGTCTGTGTAGATTTGGAAAGGAAGCTGCAGCTGTCTGAAGATGAGATTAGTTGAAAGACTTGGAGTATTATCTGACTTGGTTTGGAGGTATTTCCTTACACTTGACATGTCACTTGATGTGTATGCAAAAGCCCATAAGGTTTAAAGCCCATTTGATCCTCCAAATCCCTGATTATTCCTTACTGTCTACCTTGGTCGACTCCTTGGTCGAGTGGGCCACTCGACCAAGCACTCGACCAAGCACTCGACCAAAGGAGTGTGAAATTCGAGAATTTGTAATTTTAGGGTTTTTCACTTTTATTTAAACCCTACTTCATATTTCTTTGTTACGGCTGCCTCCTAAACATTTGTGAATGTGAGAACACCTCTCCGAAACTCTCTCTGGGGAATTCAAAGACTCCTCTGCAGATCTGAAGCCTCTCATCGCAGTTCTTACAATTCAAGGTTAGTAATCGCTTCAACATTGCGAATTTCTTTTCTTCGATCTTGTTCTTGATTGAGATCAGGAAGTAGATGTTGCATCCTTGCAACCATCCCTTCGTGATCTCCTTCGTTTCTTTGAGATCTATGGTCATCAACATGATCTCAACCTTGGCCGTATATTTTTTTTGGAAACCCTAACCCTTGCTTGATTTCTGGAAAACTTTGGTGACCTCCCATGCGAGGGAAACCTCATGGGTAATATTTCTAGTAACCTAAACTATAATTTCTATGATTTTCTTGTTATAATTGGCAAATCATTAATTGCTTTTCATTCTGTGATCATAACCTTTCCTGGGGAGCCATAAAGGTTGAAACCCTAATTTCTTGGGTTAAATCAAGAACCCATATTTTTACCATGACTTGATGATTTTATCTTCCCATATGATTCTAATACATCCCAGGAAGTTCCCCTTTGAATTTCGGATCAATCCGACTTCAAACGAGGAAGTTATGGCCAAACCAGTTTGTACAATTCCATACTGACTTGCTTGGTCGACTACTTGGTTGACTGGGCCAGTCTACCAAGCACTCAACCAAAGGAGTCAGTAGCTTCGTTTTTCGCCCGATTTGATTCGTTTTTCTCTCTGATCTTTTAGGCATCTTTCCTAATGTTGTATCTATGGTTATTAGGAGTTTATTTGCTAAGTTTGGAGATGCTCACTTTGATCTTTGGATCATCTTCTTTGATAATCAAGGTAAGGACAATTAATTCCTTAACTACATAGATTGCTTGTTCTCTGGTTTCTACCTTATGAAACTATGAGATTACTTACTGTTATTGTAATTTAATTCTGATCTCTTACTGTGAGAACAGTAGCACTTGTTTATATTATATTTTTCATTATTCATGTTATATGAATTACTTATTATTACCTATTATGATTTTGCTTTTACATTCTCTTGTATATGATGAACTGTTGGTTTTATATGTCATGACTGATCTGAGAATGTGTTTGCTTAAGTTTGGTTTGGGATTGGGGAGTGTCCTTGGACATCGGAGGGAATAGTATGGGATGTTCTCCAAAGATGCCCATCGACGCTTTCCCGAATCATTGGTTGTCATACCTAGGGATGTCTAGCAGTGTTTGGCTAGGATATACCCCTGTTATATCAGACCCGAATCGGAAGGGTATTGAGACCGAACGACCCGTGGTAGCAATGTGATTCATGGGCGCTCAAGACCGGTAACCAACCCGTGAGAGGACGGGAATCATATTGTGGGGGCCATTTATTGGAGGGTTGCATATGGCTAAACTTGGGCTCATGGGCGCTCAAGACCGGTAACCAACCCGTGAGAGGACATGAGAGCTTCCCGTTTACCATATGTGGATAACCGATAGGGTTGATGAGTCCGTATTCCGAGTTGGTCGGTGCCATAGGATACGCTCACTCTAGTGCGAAGGATACCGGAAAGGATTTTCAGGGACGAGGAATGGATGTATCTGGAGCTGAGATGATATAACTGACTAGATGACTTGCATTGGGCTAGGCTTTTCCCTAACATGCGCCGGTACTTATGCCAAATGGTTGTGAGAGAGTGTGTTGACTAAATCCCCTACCATGGTTTGATGAGGACTTTACCCAATTACCGGGCAGACCCAAGATGCCAGGATGGCTGAGGGGGAGTGACTAACCTACCCAAAGAAGTACAGTGCTATGACTTAAAGCATGTCTACCATAGAGACCAGCATACATAGAGTTTAGATGCATTCATACTTTATCTGTTTCATATTGCATTGCATCATGTTATGTTTGTCACATGTTATCTATGATGTTATGGATTAACTTGCCTTACTAAGTTTCTTCGAAACTCATTCCTTTTTGTATATTTTCTTGTTAGATTATCCTGCAGGTACAGATTATTATGACGAGTAGTATAGTGAAGCGCAAGCCGATGAAGCGTATTACACGCAAGGTACTGGTTACGATCAAGATTACTCTGATGATCCCCCGGCGGATCAAGCTGCATACTACTTTTGAAAACAGCATAGAGTTAGAAAAGATTCATTGGGTTGTTGAAGTCCACACTTATGAAGACGTTATCTATAGACTAGAAGACTCTTGTTCCTAGTTTATTTCTTAGTACATTTGTTTCAGTTGTAATTTCCTTTTTGACTTTCATACTGCGTTCCGCTATGTTTGTGGAGTGAGTTTCCGCCTCACTTTACTTCTTTTGATATCTTCGGATATCTGGTATCATTTTCCGCACTCTGATTATATTATTTATTCATTTCTTGAGTTAAACCGTTTGTTTATAATATTTAAACCTTGATTATTTCTTGTTTATGATTATGTTATTGTATATGTGGGAGGATGATTTCCTCGATACTTGATCTTCGGGGCTGTGGATCACACTCCCGGGTATGCCAATTAGGGTACCGGCTGGCGGGATGTGACACATAATCACAAGATTAAACTAAAGCAAATCAAGATATTAATAATAAAAATTAATTAACATAATTAAACATGCAAGATAAGGTTAAGTATATTCCTCACCTTTTACTTTGTTCTTTTCTCCAATGATCAGTAATTCTTTATCACAAATAAGTGACTAAAGAAATATTAACCTATTCATGCAAAAGAAATAATTATCACAAATTAGAGCCAATTTGGGTTTCAAAGGATATCCTAAAATCTTCCTACGAAAACCCAACTCTGAAAACTAGGTTAAAAAAAAAGGTAGTTCTCAATCTCACTAGTGAATGGTCTCTAATTCGCCACTAATTTGAAGTCTATAATGAAGCAAAACTTTGGGAAAGTCTAATTGGCAACAAAAGGATCCTATAGGTACTTTCAATTAGATTAAATTTGACCCATCTCAAAAAGTCCTAAATTTGGCTTTCACAAATCACCTGTGGGTGACTTAGAGAGTCAAAATGCGTAAACCTTAGCATGAGATCTTACCATTACTCCCATACTCAAGGGAAACATTAATATAAAAAAAGATAAACATTTAGGGTACCTATCATTATTCCCTTTCATAGATCCTTCAAAAGAAGAGAAGAGAAATTACTCCCATACACTAGGATGTGACATTAATACAAGAAGGGAAAGCATCCAAGATAGCTAACAACCTTCCTTTTCAAGATCTCCACAAAAGAAGAGAAGATAAACTCTCGCCAATTATTATTAAAGAGAAGGGTTAAAGAAAACTAACCTTTCATAGTGAATTTGCGAAGATTCGAATCATAAAAACCTTCGGAAGGATGGAAGTTGCTCCTCTCTTTCGTTTCTCCTTTTCTCCAAAGCCTCCGCCTCTTTCTAGCTTCCAAAAATGCGTTTACGGATGAGATAAAACATAAATAGGGTTTAAAAAAATCCGAAATTCCAATTTTGCCCCTAAATGGAAAATGGGGTGGGGGTTGGTTCACCCAAACGGCCCAAACTTCTGGTCCATGGTTGGAACCCCAAACAAACTCTGATTTTGATGATTTTTGGCTCGTTGGAAAGTTCTTTTGACGATCTTCGATTTGATATCTTATTCATATTAATCGGATTCTCCATCACCAATCTAAAAACATTCCAAAATCACCCTTTTTACACCATCAGGATTAATCTTCTCTCTTCACTTAAACTCTAGGAGAGTTTTTTGAGTCATTACAAGGGTCATCCACCAACATTGGTTCAATTTCCAATCCTTCGGGCTCGAATTGAATGGTCCATGATTGTCACCAAATCAAGGCGCATGATCTCGGTCTTGAAACTACAGGTTAAAGGGGTAGAAATCTAGGGGATTTCACATTCACCAATTGCAGAGCACTCGAGTTCTGGAACATGTAATGGAGAGGAGCAGAGTATATCAATGTAGAATCATTGGTATTGATCGCACAACAGGTGAGTATATACCAACGATTTTGCATTGACGACGATCAAAACAATCACTTTCTAGTTGCAATCTAAACCGCGAAAACAAAAAAGGAGGAGATTGAAAGAGAAAATTTAAAAGAAAAACGAGGAGAACTTGCAATGTTGGAGAGTTCAGCAGTTGGGATGAAGAACGATTGGGATTGTTTGTTCAGTTCAGCAATGGTGAAAGAATCGTCGGAGTTGTAGGTGGATGGCACCAAGCCTTGCTCAGTAAGATGCAGCAGCTAGGTTCAGTAGCAGAGTATCTTCAATTTACCACCCAAAACATAGATGAAATGATCCGTTCAGTCGTGATTTTGGTTGGGAGCATTTAAACAAGGAAGAAGATTTTTATTTTTAATATTTGGTTTGGTGTGAACCGAACTGGTCCAGGTTAAAGCAAGTAAACCGAGTGACTACCACTTAATGTTGCACATGGGTAATATCTACAGTGAGGATTTAATGAAAAACCTAGATTTAATCCTCACCTTACGCTGCCTGGAGCAGTGCCACGTAGGCACTGCTCCCAAGCAAAATCCAGAATTTGGTTATCTCTTTTCTCACTAGCATTCAATTTGGCAACGAATGACCAGTGGCACTTAATGAAAGTAGGGGTTCCTCATTTGGTGGTCTAGACTCTATTTTTCTACTTCTCGATCTCTGGTTTCGTCATTGCTATCATTTTAAATATCAACTTCCTGTACCACCCCATGCTCAACTTACCCAAAACCTCATTCAAGGCTTACTTGAATGATTAGAATGGAAGACCATGGGCCTTATTTGTTGGGATTCTCTGTGGGTTTGGGAATGGTTTACAATTCACAGGAGGTCAATCTGCAGGATACGCCATAGCTGATGTTGTTCAGGTTCATATACATCGTTCTTCAATTCTTTGTTTTCGATTCTATAGGCATTAGGCTACTCATTCACTATGATCAATTTGCACTATCTAAATGACCAGAACAACAATTACACACATTCCACTGATCCAATCAAATCTGTTAAGGCTTTTGCTGACCATTTGTATGTTTGCTTAAATGGATTTGAATTCTTAATAATGAACTTACAGATATTACTTGTTTGTGATAATACAATCAGGCACTTCCTCTTGTAAGCACCTTCTGGGGAATACTTCTCTTCGGAGAATATGGAAAGTCATCCAAAAGAACATACATCTTGCTGGTGAGCATGTTAGCCATGTTTGTAGTTTCTGTATCATTGGTCAAGGCATCATCCGGGCAAAGAACTACCTGAAAATGTGAGACTTAGAATCTTAGGCCTATGGACAAAAATAAACCAACATAGAAGATATCCAGCTAGAGTTTTGAATAGATCTCTGGAGGTTGTAGAACAAGTTGGTTCTCAAGGAGTAACTTTGAAATTTTTTATTCTAAATATTAGGGATAGTTACTGGTTGCCCCCTTGTACTCGATTTTATTACTACTTTATCCCCTCTACTTTTTAAAATTACTAATCTAACCTTTAACTTTGTCTAAAATTACTAATGCCCCCTTCCGTTAAGCTCAGCTAGTTTACTGATGATGTGGTATCTATATATTTTTTCAAAAATCCAAAAATAACCCTACAATTATCTCTTTACTTATTACTCTTTTGAAAGTTATAATACTATCATTAACTAACTGATGAGCACACTTATGTGTGAAATCTTAGGGCATAAATCATGCATTTTTAACACTTAGAGTAGTGTTACCTTGGGTTTTATGTTGTTTTTGCAGATTTTATGAATTTCTAGGACTTTAGCGAATATCTGGAGTTTTGGGTATGAAACATGCGAGTTTACACGTCAAGAGGTCCATTCAAATTCTCAAGTGCGAAAGTGGGCCTGATTTGGAGCATGATGGGCTAGAGATGTAATTATGGGCCAACTCCAGAATATCTTGTAAAATTAGATTAAGATTTTTATTTTATTTTTGTTTATTGTAATTGAGAATTGTATGGGGCCCACAAGTAGTCAAAGACTAGGATTTTCTATTTTTTTAAAATATTTTATTTTGTTAGATTTTATTTATTTCTCTAATTAGTTTTTCTCTTTCTTCCCACTTTCTATTTTATTTACTTTCTTATTTCCTTAATAACCAACCCACCTATATTTTTGTTAACAAAATATATATATTTCTTGTTTTATTTTATTTTCTTTCTCTTTCCTTCTTCCACTTTTCTTTCTTTCTTCCACCTTGTCTCCACGTGAACTTCAAAAGCAAATTTTTATTTTATTTTATTTTATTTCTCCACTTATTCTCTCTCTCTCTCTCTCTCTCTCTCTCTCTCTCTCTTTCTTTCTCTCTTTCTTTCTAACGAATTTTTTTTGCTCCTTTATTTGTTTTTTCTCTTATTATTATTATTATCATTATTTTTCCTTGTTTGTAAATTATTCTCATTCTTCTATAAATATTACCTCCGTCTTAGGTCTAACACACTTGATTTTCTCTTTAGTTTTACACTTTACTTTCTCTTTAGTTTGCTCTAGTTTTCTCTAGTTCTTTGATTAATTTTTGGGCTCTAGTTCTAGTTTTTAGATTGAATGTTTAGGAAGATTGAAGTTAAGTAATTTTTCTTTTATGCAAGTGTAATTCCTTTAGTTTTATCAATGCAATTTCAAGTTCAAGTTCAAGTTCAAGTTTCAAGAGGATTCGCTTTCTCTCTGGGTCTAGCAATTGCAAATCTAGTTTATTCTAGATCTAGTTGTTAGGGTTGGTTGAGATTCGAATTGTTTATTCAAGTTTTGTTTAGAAGATACAAGTAAGTAAGATTCTTCAATAGTCTTCTCTCCCCTCTCCATTCCCGCTTCTATCTACCCCTCAATATTCTTAATTTAGGATTTACTTTCAGCATTATTTATTGTTCAACCTTCCCTTGAATCCTTGATCAGAGATGCCTACAGTCGTGCCTCTCTTTGGTTAAGGCTTCCTTTTCCTTTTATTGCTTTGTTATTTACTTTCTGTTATTTACTTTCTGCCTATTCATTCATTATCTCGGACCACATAACCGGAGCAAGCCTACAGTCGTGCCTCTGTTTCTGGTGACGGGTGGTGTTGCATCTGCATTTTTTTTCCTGTCTTTTATTTATGCATTAGTTATGTTTGCTTTATTTTTTTCGTTTCAATTCGATTGCATTAGATGTATGGATTAGGATCGTTGGTTTAGTTTAAGTAATTAGTTAACAAAAATTGAATCATTCCACTCTCGCATTACTATTAAGAAGTTGAATTCTAGGTGGCATATCTCCCTGAGATCGACCCGTTAGCTACACGATACTGGTGCGCTGCGGTTATTTTATTTTGCAAACACTAACTATGGAGAAAAATTAACTTTAAATTAAATTTTCTTTTCTAAAAGGAAACTACCGAATAAAGAAAAGACTTGATTTTTCTTCTCTAAAAAGAATTCGCCGAATAAAGGAAATATGTGATTAAGTAAAACTTAAAATAGAAACTAAAATATTAGGAAATATCAAATGTAATTCAAAGTTGAAAATTGAAAATCTCCTAATATATGCTAACCATTGTACAAAGTGTGTGGTCCCACCAAAGCCAAAATTTATTGTAACATATAAGATTAAGGATATAATGGACATTCAATATAGTTTCTAAAAATGAGGGTAATGTCATATTTTTTAACTTCTTAATTTAATGAAGGGCAAAATAGACATTACATATTTGATGTTAACAATCACTTAACACCATTAGAAGTGAGGGGGGCAACAGTAATTTCATAAAAAAAGAGGTTTGATTAGTAATAAAACCAAAGTACAAGGGGGCAATAGTAATTATCCCTAAATATTAATATAGTAAAGAGTTTTACCCGGAACATAAATGAGATGAAAAGGAAAAGTGCATTCTTGATCCAGCTTGTTGCAAAGACAATTCCCAAGCCACTGCATTGTCTCCCATTACTTCTGACAATTGATTATTTCTTGCTAGATCTTGGAAGTAGGGAAGTAAACAAAGACAAGCTTGAAGATCATTCTTTCTATCATTATGCCATTTTCTCTGACAATGTACTTGCGACATCTGTAGTAGTCAATTCTTCAGTGTTACGTGCAAATGAACCAGAGAAACATGTGTTCCATATAGACATTGATAAGCTAAACTTTGCTACCATGAAGATGTGGTTCCTTGTCAATTCTCCTACAGTTGCAACAGTCCAAGTTGAGAATGTTGATAATTTTAAGTGGCAATGTTGATAATTTTAAGTGGCTTAATTCCTCTTCCTGTCCAATTCTAAAACAAACTAAAAGAAATCTTCTTACTATAATATGTAATGATTTGATGGGCAAATACAAAACTGAACTTTTGAAGATTCTTAAATTCACTTGATAAGCAACGACTTGGCGTGCTTAATTGACTTCTCTTATTATTTGGTTGTTTACGGAATGAAGATGGAGGAAATGTTGGATACAAGGTTTAAACCCCTTATATTTGAAAATAGCATCCACAACATTCTCCTAATATCTATGCCACATCAAATTAGAAGGATGTGTCTCAACTGAATTTATTATTGAGCGAAGAAGGATACATCTCAACTGAAGTTATTGTTGAGTGAAGTAAAAATGTAACTCTCTGTATACAAACCTAAGTACCAATGTAAGGAATATACTATATAACTAAAAGTTGATTTTCAAGACATTTCCCTTATTTCCCTACATGTATGGTCATGTGCATTTGCATGTGTAGTTTTTACTAGTATATATATATATATATACTAAACCAATACTAGATACCCAACGATACAGTCTCATTGTTTTTATTCAGGGCTTTAAATCCTCCTGGGAGTTCCTAACTAGGATCCCCCCTTTTGGCTCCTTTCCCCTTGTATTTCATCTCTTTTGGGTAATATATTTTCAATTCACCCCTCTAAAAAAAAAGTCTATATATTGTCCAAGAAAAAAATGTCTTTATATATTGTGTGTACTATTACAAACTTAATTACAATGATTAAACAAGGTCTACTGCGGTATATTAATAAACCTACCCCATCCCACGGATAATTTTTGAAAGTGATGAATCCAATATTCCAATTGTAATGTACAATCGTATAGTAGTGTTTTAATACTTTGAGCTCAAGCAACAACTTAGTTCATTGATCGTTACGCCAAGACCCACCCCTGTACTTTATAATCATATCAAACTAATTAATTTGCACTCTCTATATTAAAACAAATAAGTAGTTAGCCTACCTACCTATTTATTAACAAATAAAGAATAAGAGAAAATGATAGAGAAAGCCTCAAAAACAGTACATTCATTTGCCAATATCCTAACTTCAATTTAAAAAGTACGTAGATGATCCCATAAATTGGGGTATCCCTAAATAAAGTATGATGGTTACGGCCTTACGGGTGTTATTTTTATGTCCAATCGAGGTTAGGTTTTTTTCTTTTTCCTCTTCTTGGGTGAAAAATAGACTGACATGGGGAGAAAACTCAGTATGTTCCCTCACCTAGTTTTAATACTTTTTTTTTTTGGATCTCAGGTTCATTTGGGCCAGCTTACGCGCACCTCGACTACATCCTCGAGGGAGCTTTATATAATTAATATACACAAGGCTTCGCCCCTGACCCCAAGGAGAGCTTTATATAATTAATAATTTATTTTTATATGATGCATCCAAAATCTGCTCAGCCCTTAGATCTCCTGAGAGTGACCTGCAAAATAAAGCGTCAGATGTGGCGCGACCGCTGGGATCGGGAGTCCACCTTTGAAGTCTAAGTCAGTTGATGAACTTAATCACAAACGGCTCTGCTAGAGCATAGAGCTAAGGAATAAATAACAAGAATACGATTCAGATAGTAAGCATCTGAGTGTTTTCGTCCGTCCCTACCTTGTGGGTAGGTGATGCCTTATATAGAGTGTAACTTCGAATCTCCTTCGTTGGATTTATTTGAGCCTTCTTCGTGTAGTCGTTGGATCTTAACAGCTTGATCCGTTGAGTGATAGACTTCTACTAGTTTGGACTAGTAGATGACTCCTAGGATAACCCGACTGTTATCTGATGGTTATCCGTATGATAGCGATGAGTGACAACCGCCGAATTCTGCTAGCCGTCATTAGGTTGATTAACCTATTCCGAAAGTAATGGATCAGGGCGTGCTTGTGACTGAGTTAGTTTTCTTCCTCAGCAAGCTATCTCCTGGACCCGAGCGAGTCTATTCCTTTCGTCCCTATCGGAGTCAAGGGTCGAACCAAGAATAAACCAAGTTCGATCATATTTTCTCCATATCACGAGCCCCTCAGACCAAGCATTCGATCGATCCCGAGGGCTTGGTTTTTAACTGAGTTCTTCGTCGAAGAATAGTCTTGCATAATCCTCAACCCATTGAATGTCATATCACATTTAATGCGGTTGTGTTGCTTTCTCCTCGAGCACTGTGAGAGTAACGCCACGCGTTCTTTGCAGCCGAAACTATCGTTGCTCACGCAATCAAAACAACGGTTTCTGAATGCCTGTTTTGGATTCGTGAGTTCAAACTTTTGAACCGTCTTCAAATCTCGATCGTTGATGCCGAATTCATCTCGATCATACACGTCTTCGAACACTCGTGCAGGTGCTTAAAAGCGGTTCGTTGTCTTCGTAGGTTTCATTCTCCTTGTCTGGAATTTTGAAACCTCATTATCTTCTTCGTGCCTTCATGATTCTCTCATTCTCGAGATTTCTGCCTCAGTGATTCAGTAAGTTTACTAACTCTTTTGCAAAGTTTACTTTCGTCTCCAGGTTTCTTTTTTCTCTAGAAATCACAAACAGACTTTTCAGTAATGGAGGACAGTAGGGTTTCTTTTGAAATTTCCCCTGTGCCTAGCGCCGGTAAAGGCGATAGTGGTGATGAGGCCTTTGTTTATGTCCCCTCTGAGCAGTCGGATAGTGACAAGAAAACCCTAACTGCACTCTGGCGTGACTTCGTAGAAGTTAGCCAATAGAGAAGAGTAGAAGAAAAAGCTGAGACTTCTTCTGCCCTTCCTGAGTTTGGATCATCCATGACTCCTAAGGTGATTGCCGAATCCTCTGGTAAGTCAAGACAACCTACTAGGTCCACCGGTGGACCTGATTCTGTTGCTTCCTCCTATACCGAGGAAAATATTCCTTTAGCCGTCCAGGGCTTTGACTTTCCTTCTTCGTACCATCTTAGGGCTCCCAATTTTGATGAGAGAGTTGATTCAATCGTTTCGGGCGAATTTTCCCTGTATATAGATACACTGGAAAGCGGGGTTCGCTTTCCCTTCTTCAATCCTTTATTCCCGGCCATTCTGAATCATTGGGAAATTTGTCCCGGAATGTTTCATCCCAATAGCTGGCGTCTCATCGTCGGCTTCTTGGGTTTATGCTTTGAACTTGGCATCACACATTCTCTTCCTCTTTTTGTACATTTTCATGTTCTTTCTATTTCCCACCCTCCTGGTTGGGTTGTGATTTCTAAGAGCAACAAAGTTGAGCTTGACTGGACGGGCAGCATTCTTGCCAAAGGAACTTGCCCCTCCAATCATAAAGGATGGCGCAAGCGGTATTTTTTCTGCCGAGCGCCTCAATCAGATCTTAACTTCTCGACCGTCTGGAAGCAGTACACTTCATACTCTGAGGGTTGGCTCATCATGAGCTTTCTAACTGTCACATTTCACTTTCTTGAAAATATTGTGAATTTTTTCAACTCTGATTTTCGTCTTTCTTTGTAGTGCCTCCAAGAATGAATCCCGAAAGTCTTCGGGTGAAGGCTGCTAGGGCTGTTGTGACTGCTGAACAACGGTCTCCTTGAGCCTTGACTGCAGAACAAGTAGCTTCTGTACCACCTTCAGACCCTTCTTACAAGGGTATCAGGAACCTGAAGCCAGTGGTTGAGGCTTCGGGGAGAGGGAAAAAACCAATGGTTGAAGAGGTAGACATCCGCTCTCCCACTCGAACTAAAAGGAAGCACGACTCAGCTGATGCTTCCTCCCCAAAGAAATCCAAGAAGAATAAAGATCTGAGGAGATCTTCGTGCCTCAATGGACGCTGACACGGACAGATCGGGCAACACAGGATCCCGATAAGGCTGCTGAATGGAGCTCTCTCGGCCTCATGCCTGCTGATCGTCAGGCCTTAGAGACCCTAGAGGACGACGTTCTCGTTCGTCATTCCACAAGGTATTATTTTTCCTGATCTTTTGCTAATTGCTTTGTAGTCTTCTCTAAGATTTTCTGATTTCTGATAATCTCTCTGTCTTTCCAGGAATGTTGTGTTAAGCTTCTATCAACACATGGAAGCATTGAACCGAGTTGGTCGTAATGGCTCCTTGCTGCAGACCTATGAAGAGAATTTGGCGAAGGCCAATTCTGAGGTTGACCGGCTGAAGAAAGCAGCTGAAGAGTTGAAGGAGAAGCACGATGAGGAGATGAATTCTTTGAGGAAAGAACTTGACTCGTCAACTATTCGTGCTGTTGATGCCAAACATGAGGCCAAGAAACATAAAAATGAGGCTACTGCTTTTGGTGAGAGCCTCAAGTTTAAGTCCTTGGAGAACGAACGTCTGTTGAAGATGGCAGTTCCTAGCAAGCCGGGACATGTTAGACCGGATCTTCGGAGGGACTGCATTCTAAAGTATCTGAACATCGTCCCCTTCACTAACTTGTTGGGCTCCTTCAACCTTCAAGCTTACCGAGCGGGGCAAAATGATGTTTGGGAAAAGATCCTTGAATCTAATCCTTCCTTCGACACAACTCCCTTTCGGGAGGTGTGTCACAAGGAAATCTTCGGGAAGCTTAAGCTGTCTTTCCCTGACTGGGTTTTGGAAGAGGAGGATCCCATTCCAGCGGACCCAAACATTGAGGAATATCTTGCTGATTCGCCGCCCCTTCCCGAAGAACCTCAAAAGCTTGCCTCAAATAAAGACCCTGATAAAGAATCTTCGGCCAACAGTGAGGAAGAAGCATAGGAAACCATCTCTCTTTTTCTTTTTCTTTTTTTTTTTTTGTAAGGGTTGGCCCTCTACAACTTTAATGAAATAGAAATCTGTCTTCTTTTTCTCGAACTCTTCCAATGATTGCCTTAATACTTCCTTATATCATTCCCAAGGAATTATCTTAAGAATAATATGTGAATGATATAAGTTATCACGTAGATTAACTTGTACCTTAACGGGAGATAACGTTCGGGATAACAGGGAGATGCGTTCGGAAGAGACGTGTTCGGCTTCTGAACCTTTTGTGCCATCTAAACTTTTATCTCCCAACTGCTCCTTCATTTATGACGAAGTCCAAACGTTTCCTTGTATTCGTATACCAATTGCTCCTCCCAAGGAATTGGAAATACTCTATTATTTAATGCTGGTGCGACGGTTGGTATTTGGCAGTATCCTCGTATCAGGTGCATATTGTTCCACGTGGAAACTTAGTTCAATCTTCGAATTTCGAATTTGAAGCGCCGTTATCCCATGACCGTTGACCCTGCGTTTTTAGGAATTCGAAGCGTCTCTTCGATCCTGTCCCTTGATTATCTTGGGCTTTCAACTATCACATCTCTCCTTGAAGCTATTTAAGCTCCTTAAGGGTACTTCATCCTTATCTCGCTATCTGCAAGTTATTTCTATCTGATAGATTTGCAAAGCGACACTCCATCTTCCTTTGCTGTATCCGTACTTTTGTCCTCCAACAATATCTTCGATCAGAATTTGAACAAGTAAGTCTTCTGCTCTGTCTATGTCACGAATCTCTTCTTCTCCCTGAGTAATCTCCACAGTATTCATACTTGGGGTTTACTTATTACAGAAGTTCTGAGTGGTTCATGTTCAACAAAGATCTAGGGTTTCCCTTTTCTGTATGTAAGTTGCTGAATTCTCGTATTGACACTGCTTTTTTGTATTTGCAGTGCCTCCCAGAATTAACTTGGACTTCATTAGAGCGAGTTCCTGCAAGAAAATTGCCTCAGTACCGACGAAGGTTGCTCCCTCTAAGGTGATTGCCACTGGTGAATCTTCTAAATGTGAGGAGACTACTGTTGGTGAATCTTCTAAACATGAGAAGACTGCTGTTGGTGAATCTTCAGATCAGATTCCCACAGTTTTTGCTGATGTTTCTCCTACGCTCCCTCTGCTTGAAGAGACTGTTCAGTCTTCCAAGGAGGACGTGGCTCCCTCCGTCGTTGCTTGTACTGTTGACGTTCCTGTCGAAGAGACCGTTCGGTCTTCCATGATGAAGACCCTACGGGCATCTGAGGAAGATGCGGTCCCCGCAGGTGCCGCTCCTATTTCCAACTCTAGTGCTTGTTTGGCATCCTCCTCCTCTCCTTCCCTGGGGCCGGATTTTGCCACCAGGAAGCACCCTTGGTTGGCTGATGATGTGTTCCATCCTTCTTGGTCGTTGAAGAGGTCTGACTTGGTGACAGACGATTTTGACAAGGCATTGGAATGGTGCACTGGTGTTCAGATGCCTGCTGAGAACAGAGCCCTCTCCACGATCCCAGACAGAGATTTCATGAAATCTCTGGTGATGTAAGTTTTTCTTCATTACCTTTTGTTCTGAAGATTTTTCTTTTGCACTTGACTAACTCTGAAGTTATTGCAAGAGTCTCACTGGTAACTTCCACAATCAAGTGGAAGCAGCCTTTAGACTCAGTAGATTGAGTGATGAAGTTTCCAGGCTTCAAGAAGACTCCAAAGCCAAAGATGCTGAGATTGCTCGTCTTGGAAACCGAGCTTGGGAGATTGCACGAGAGAAGAATTCCGAGATCGAACGTCTTCGTTCGGATTTGGATGATGCTAGGGAGAAGATCCGTTGGCTGGAGCAGGAAGTAGGAAAGCCAGGGGTGAAAGGGTCAAAAGCGGTACCCCAAAGGCAAGCTGTTATCCCTTTGCCCGAGTCCCTCCCAACTAATGTTCACAGGGCTTGCATCTTCAAGTATTTGCACAGTAAGCCTTTTGTTGACATGCTGAACGCTTATAACTTGCAGGCATACCGGGATGGCGAAAACGAAGTATGAGAATCGATATTAAGGAGAAATCCTTATTTCAACACGACTCCCCACCGCAAAAATTGTCATCTTGAAGTGTTTGCAAAGCTGGGAGTTCCTCTTCCTTCCTGGTCCAAGGATACAACAGACCTTCCACCTCCAGATCCGGATATAATGCATCATCTTGACGATTCTCCTCCCTATTCCCCTTTGAAATGATTCAGCTATGAAGAGCTTGCCTTGAATGCAGGTTTGATCAAAGATCAGACTTCTCCCGGTCAAGCTGGATAAAGAGTATGGAATTGCGGAGGATTTTCTTCCTGCAGACTGCTTCACAATCCTTGAGGGAAACAAACAAATGATAACATATGTTTTCCCGACTCTGTTCTTCTTCTTCTTCTTGAATCTGTGTTGCTTCTTGACTCTGTGTTACTTCTGACAAAGTTATTTAAATTCTTGATGATCACCGATGATGACTTTCCTTTTTGACCAATGAAGATTGTATCTCAACACTTGTTGTCTCATATGTATATTTGATATAAAGGTTGGCCCCTTCTAGTCATTTAAAGGAATAAAGAATTAACTTCATCTTCGAATTTTTGCCAGCCACTTGAGTTATTGTTGCAGTAGGTCTTGGTTGTTTCAAAACAATGCCTTTACTTAGAGATTTCCGAAGAAATTCAATAAGTTTGAGAAGGAACTCACTTGGGTTTTAAACTGATGCCTTTACTTAAGGATTTCCGGAGAAATTCAATAAGTTTGAGAAGGAACTCGCTCGGGTTATAAACCGATGCCTTGTAGAAGGAACTCACTTGGGTTTTAAACTGATGCCTTGTAGAAGGAACTCACTCGGGTGTTAAACCAATGCCTTTACTTAAGGATTTCAGGAGAAATTCAATAAGTTTGAGAAGGAACTCACTTGGGTTTTAAACCGATGCCTTGTAGAAGGAACTCACTCGGGTTTTAAACCGATGCCTTGTAGAAGGAACTCACTCGGGTTTTAAACCGATGCCTTGTAGAAAGAACTCAATCGGGTTTTAAACCGATGCCTTGTAGAAGGAACTCACTCGGGTTTTAAACCGATGCCTTTTAATTTTGTCACTGGATCTGTTCTTGAGTGTTGTATGATGCCCCCAATCAAAAGACAGTATGTTGAAAACTGATAATTGTATTGATTGACTTGAAATTTGTTACATCATGAATGAAAATGATAATCTTCAAGGATAATATTTCTTCAGATGCCTGGCATTCCACGAACGATCCAACTCTCTCTGGGTTGTCATGTTCTTCAGTATAAGCCCCCGAACCGACTGGTTTAATAACCATATATGGTCCTTCCCATGAAGGGTCCAATTTCCTTTGATGGCGTGGATCTGAAGCTATGGTATTTCTCAATACCAAGTCTCCTGCTATGTACCGACGATTCTTCACTCAGGTATTATAATGTGACGCTATTCTTCTTTGATAATGTTGAGTTCGTGCTATTGCTTTTGCACGAACTTTGATGAGCACATTTATGTGTGAAATCTTAGGGCATAAAGCATGCATTTTATACACTTAGAGTGGAGTTACCTTGGGTTTTATGTTGTTTTTGCAGATTTTAGGACTTTTCAAGATTTAAGCAAATATTTGGAGTTTTGGGCTTGAATCATGCTATTTTACACGTCAAGAAGTCTATTCACATTCTCAAATGCGAAAATGGGCCTGATCTGGAGCATGATGGGCTAGAGATGTGTGATTACGGGCCAACTCCGAAATATTGAAGAGATAAAGAAGGCAAATTTGATCTACGGCTGAGATTTTAAATCAAATCTACAGAGATATTATTGAGAGAGTCCAGATGGAAAAGAGTCCTTGCATACCTCAATATCTTATTTTCTATTTGGGATTTGATTAAAAAAGAAAAAGAGGAAAAAGAATTATATTCAGATAAGGATGAAGCAAAAATCCCGTTTTTGAATGCCTCTGTTCAGTTTCGATCAAACCCTTCATCGAACGGTCATCCGATGTCCGATCGTGCTGATTTTTGGAGGAGAGCTTCACGACTACTTAAACCTCAAATCCAACGGTGGGATTATGCATCTGATCTCTCTAAGTTGGCGCGATTAGTACGTCAAAACCCTAATTGGATGAGTCAGATAGAAACCCTGAGTTTTATTCAAATTCAGCCGTGCTTCATATCTCATGTAAACTCTATAAAAGGAGATCATATTCCATCAAAGGAGAACGTGTCTTAGAGCTTAGTAGAAGCATTCTTTCTTCTCTCTTCAGTTTATTTATGTTTTCTCTAGTTTTCTTTGCTTGCATTAGTGAGATTTAAATTTCTAGATTCAATGTTTAGGTTTAATCTTTTTATGTAATGCAATTCAAGTTCAAGCTTCAAGTTCAAGATTTAATTTTTTTAGATTCGTTTTTCTCTGGGTCTAACAATTGCAGGTTTAGATCATTCTAGATCTAGATCTGGTTGTTAGGGTTGGTTGAGATTCGAATCGTTTGTTCAATTCGCAAGTAAGTAACCTTCTTTATTAATCTTCTCTCCTCCCTCCATTCCCGCTTCTATCTACCCCTCTATATTCTTAATTTAGGATTTACTTTCAGCATTATTTATTGTTCTGCCTATTCATTCATAATCTCGGACCACATAACCGGAGCAAGCCTACAGTTGTGCCTCTGCTTCTGTGACGGGTGGTGTTGCATCTGCATTTTAGTTATTTCCTTTTCCTTTTATTTCTTTGTTTATTGCTTTGTTATTTACTTTCTGTTATTTACTTTCTGCCTATTCATTCATAATCTCGGACCACATAACCGGAGCAAGCCTACAGTCGTGCCTCTGCTTCTGGTGACGGGTGGTGTTGCATCTGCATTTTCCTGTCTTTTATTTATGCATTGATTGTGTTTAATTTATTGTTCGTTTCAATTCGATTGCATTAGACGTATAGATTAGGATCATTTAATTTAGTTAATTAGTTAACAAAATTTGAATCATTCCACTCTCGCATTACTATTAAGAAGTTGAATTATAAGTGGCATATCTCCTTGAGATCGACCCGTTAGCTACACGATACCGTGCGCTTGCGGTTACTTTTAAAATTCACAAACAAACTTCATCCAACAAATCAAGGCTATCTAGCAGTCCTTGTTCGTTCGCTTTTTCTTTGAACTCTCTATCCAGCAGTGTTCCAGCCATTACTTCGACAGGTGCCAACGCTTCAGATCCGTAAGCCCGGTTTAAAGGGGATTCTCCTGTGGGTGTCCGAACCGTGGTTCGGTAGGCCCACAGTACATTCTGCAATTCTTCGACTCACATGGCTTTATTAGCTTCAAGCCTTCTCTTTATTCCCTCAAGTAACGTTCGGTTTGTAACCTCTACTTGGCCGTTGCTTTGGGGGTATGCCACTGATGACATACGATGCTCGATTAAATAAGTCCCACAAAATTGTTGGAATTGCGGGTTATCGAATTGAGTGCCATGATCGGTGATGATTATTTTTGGCATCTCGAACCGATATATAATTGACTCAAGCACGAACTTCTCCACCTTTCTTTCAGTGATGGTTGCCAGGGCGCTAGCCTCGACCCATTTGGTGAAGTAGTCGATTGCTACTATAAGATACTCTCTTCCGCCTGACGCCTTGGTGAATTTGCCCATGATATCGATTCCCCACATTGCAAAAGGGATGGGATCTAGAATCGAAGTCATGGTTTCAGCTAGGCGTTTAGATACCGTAGCATGGATTTGACAATTGCTACACCGACGAACATATTCCATAGCAGCCTGCTGGAGTTTAGGCCAATATAACCCAAGCATCAAAATTTTGTGTGCCAGGGCCTGACCGCCCATGTGGGCACCACAAATTCCTTCATGCACTTTGGCTAGAGCTGATTCCAATCCTTCGGGACCCAAGCATCTCAGAAGGGGTCCAAAATAAGACCTTCTGTATAGCCTTCCATTCTGCATAATGAATCCCGCTGATCGCACTTTGATTAATCTTGCCTCTTGCGGATCCTCTAGTAGTTTATCATCTCTCAGATATTCTACTATTGGATCCATCCAGCAGCGCTCCGCTTCAATATAGGAAATTTCCTTCTCGTGATAACTTGGAAATCTTATCTCTTCTATATAGACCAAAGGGTCTAAATTCTTTTCTTTGGCATTGGCTAATCGGGATAGCTCATCTTCCATTGTATTTTCTTTTCTTGGGATCTGACATTCTTTCAGATTCCTGAACTCTTTCTGCAATGCTTGCACAATCTCTTGTTATTTCTGTAACCGGGGTTCTTTAACACCATACTCCCCTTGTACTTTATTGACAATAAGCTGTGAGTCACTAAAAATAGTTACGTCTACTATTGCCAATGCTTTTGACAATCGAAGTCCAGCTATTAGGGCTTTGTACTCTGCCTCTTTGTTACTTGCTTCGAATGCAAATCTTAATGCATATCGAATAATAAATCCTGCCAGACTCTTCAAGAGAATTCCAGCCCTTGCTCCCTGCTTGTTACTCGAACCATCCACATATACCTTCCAAATGGTCGGGATAGTGGGTTCGGCAATTTCTTCCATTGGTGCAGTAGTTTCTACTACAAAGTCGGCTAGTGCTTGAGCTTTGATTGCCGTTCGAAGCTTAAAGCTTACTTGGAACTCACTGAGTTCAACCGACCAAGCCAACATTCTTCCAGACAAATCAGGTTTACGAAGAACTTTACAAAGGGGAAAAGTAGTAAATACCTCGATTGAATGAGCCTGAAAGTATGGCCGTAGTTTTCTAGCTGCTAGCATAAGAGCTAGGGCCTGCTTCTCGATCTGAGAATACCGTGTCTCCGCGTCAAGTAGTACGTGGCTGACATAATAAATTGGCCACTGCTTCTTGTCTTTTTCCCGAACGAGTACTGCGCTGATTGCCAAAGGGGATGCTGCTAAATATAGCTGTAAGATTTCTCCCTTCTCGGGTCGAGACAATAGCGGTGGTCTTCCCAATGTCTCCTTCAGTTCTTCGACAGCTTTCTGACATTCCTCAGTCCACTTTGCCTCCTTACTGCCCCTCAAATCTTTGACATTTTTCCCAATCAAGTCTTTGAAAATTTTGTTGACAGCCCTCTGATAAGTAGCCCCTGCATTCTTCAGGCCGAATGGCATGACTTTATAATAAAAGCTTTCACGATCAATCATGAAAGCCGTAAACTTTTCGTCCTCCTTGTTCATGAGGATTTGGTTATATCCTGAGTAGGCATCCATGAAACTCAATGTTTCATATCCTGCAGTTGCATCTATCAACAGATCAATCCTAGGGAATGGATAACAGTCCTTAAGGCAAGCCTTGTTGAGATCTGTGTAAACTGTACACATTCTCCACTTTCCATTTGCCTTTTTGACCATTACCACATTGGCTAACCAGATTGGGAATTCAATTGGTTCAATGAAACCAGAGCTCTTCAATTTTTCAACTTCGCCCTGAAAGGCTTCGTAATTTTTCATGGAGAAATTTCTCCTCTTCTGAATAATTGGTTTCACCTTTGGATCTATCCAAAGTTTGTGCTCTGCAATTTGCCGATCAATTCCTGTCATGTCATCTGCAGACCATGCGAACACATCACTATTTTGTTGAAGAAAAGACTTCAACTCTTCTTTGAATTCTTCCAGCTGCTCAGACCCGATATAAGTAACTCTTTTTTCATCATCGGGATACAACTGGATTTGCTCTAGTTTCTCTACTGGCTCGGGCCTTTGCATTTCTGCCTCATCCCGATCATCTCGTACTTCAATTGGTAACGCCGTTACCTTTCTCGGGCCCTCCTTATCTTTTAAATACGCAACATAACATTGCCGAGAAATTCTTTGGTCAGATGAAACTTGACCGATTCCCATCTCTGTCGGGAATTTTATTTTTAAGTGTTTCGTGGAAACGATAGCACCTAACTTTGATAAGGATGGTCTCCCGAGGATGACGTTGTAAGCTGGGAGCTCTCGAACCACTAAGAAATTTACCTGAACAGTAGCTTCCTTGGGGAAGCTTCCAATTGACAGGTCCAACTGGACCGATCCTTCCACTATTGCAGACGATCCTGCAAAGCCATATAAATGTGTGGATGATGGCTCCATCAAGTCTTCATCCACCTTAAGTTTCTGATAAGCTGCATAAGATAAAAGGTCTGCAGCAGACCCGGTGTCAACTAACACCCTATGTACTTCTCGGCGTGCAATCTCTACCTTGATGACTATGGCATCATCATGAGGTAAACAAACGCCTCTTTCATCTTCTTCACCAAAGGTGATCGAACCTCACCATTTGGCCTTTTACGCTTCTACGTTTCTCCGGTCCCAACGAATTTGGATTTTGCTTTCAGCTTCCGGAGTGATTCAAGTTCGGGACCTTCGAAAATTGTAAGGATCAGTGACTGAGTAGCATCAACCACTTCCTTACCCTTCTTAGACTTAGGAGCCTCCTTCGGTTGGTCTGGGCTAACTGAACGGTCCCTTTTTGCACCTGCATCACGTGGTTCCTCTCGTCTTCTGGCGACGAAATTGGACAAGTGTCCCTGGGATATCAATCTTTCAATATCCGCCTTTAAATGTCTGCAATCATTGGTATAATGACCGTAATCCTTGTGGAAACAACAATACCTTTCTCGATCCTGCTCCCTAGGTTTTGTAGGAAGCTTCGGAGGCCACTTCAAGATATTCCGTTTCTTAATAATATTTAAAATATCAACCTGAGGAGTATTTAATGAGGTATACTCACTTTTGTCGGGAGATCTCTGCCACCATGCCTGATGAGGCTTTTCGACTCGATCACGAATATTCTGCTTCGGCTTCTGCTTGTTCTCAGGAGCCTTCTGTTCTTTTGCAGAGGCTTTATTGTCCCCCTGGCGTGCGTCTAAGATTTCCGTGACTTCTGCCTGCTTTTGGCATCTATGTACCAGTTCAACATAAGTTGTAGGCATATCTTGAAGCAATAACTCCAAGAGTCGTCGGTTAGTGAGTCCAGTGAACAAAGCAGTTTTAGCTACTTGCTCATCTAGATTCTTTGTCTCCATTGTAACCCTATTGAATCTTTTCAGGTATTCTCGAATCGATTCACTCTTCCCTTGTCTAATAGTAAACAAGGTTTCCTCGGTCTTTTTGATCTGGATTCCACTCTGGAATCGTCCAATGAATTTGCGTGCCAATTCGTCGAAATCCACGATCCTTCCTGACGGGAGATTTGAGAACCATTTTTGTGCTGCTTCAGTCAAGGACGAACCGAAGACCCTGCAAAGGATTTCATCAGAATTACCTGCAACTGCGATAGTCTGCTGATAATAACTGATGTGGGCTGTGGGATCTCCAGAGCCATCAAACGTGGAAAAAGTTGGCAAACGGAAATTGTGAGGAAACGGTATCCAAGCAATGGGCCCGGCAAATGGAGTCTTTCGAATAACCGAATAGATATCATCAGTTATCCTCCCTCTCGCCAATTGTCCGAGCTTTTGATTGATATTGGCCAATTCTTGACCAATATGTGCCGACCGATCTCCAACGACACAATCATTGCCTCGAACAACACGATCATTATCACGAACAACACGAGAAACACGATCATTATCACGAGCAACGGTCTGATAGTTGGCGAGTGAGTTATTACTCCTGTAACCAACCTTGTATTTGAATTGGTAGTACTCCCTTGCGGTCCGTCGAACCGATCGTCGCGCCTAGGGAGATCTTCAGTTCTCCTAGGTACTCGGTCGCCTTCCCGAAAATTTTGACCGACATTCTGTTCATCGATCAGTCTTTGATCCCACTGTGATGTGCGCCTTCCTGCATCACGATGATCGGGTCCTTGTGGTATCACCACCTGTCTGGTCAGCGCACAGAGTGCCTGACTTACCTCCAACTTCTGGAGTTTCATTTGATCCAGTTGATACTGGAGTGATTCTGGAGGATTATTACCTCATTGACCACCATCTACTTCAAGGGGTCGACTTCCCTCTGGAATATCTGGATTGTTTACTCCGAGAATTTGGACACCAGCATCTCGCTGTGCAGCAAATGCTATTGCTGCCGCTGATCTAGTCACCATAGCTTTCTGAAACGTTTCCCACAGACGGCACCAAATGATGCGTCCAAAATCTACTCAGCCCTTAGATCTCTTGAGAGTGACCTGTAAAATAAAGCGTCAAATGTGGCCCGACTGCTGGGATTGGGAGTCCACCTCCGAAGGCTAAGTCAGTTGATGAACTTAATCACAACGGCTCTGCTAGAGCACAGAGCTAAGGAATGAATAACAAGAATACGATTCATATAGTAAGCATCTGAGTGTTTTCATCCGTCCCTACCTTGTGGGTAGGTGATGTCTTATATAGAGTGTACCTTCGAATCTCCTTCATTAGCTTCTTCTGGTAGTCGTTGGATCTTAACAGATTGATCCATTGAGTGATAGACTTCTACTAGTTTGGACTAGTAGATGACTCCTAGGATAACTCGACTGTTATCTGATGGTTATCCGTATGATAGCGATGAGTGACACCCGCCGAATTCTGCTAGCCGTCATTAGGTTGATTAACCTATTCCGAAAGTAATGGATTAGGGCGTGCTTGTGACTGAGTTAGTTTTCTTCCTCAGCAAGCTATCTCCTGGACCCGAGCGAGTCGATTCCTTTCATCCCGACCGGAGTCGAGGGTCGAACCAAAAATGAACAAAGTTCAATCATATTTTCTCCATATCATTATATCATGATGTTGTTTCAAGTGAATACTCTGTTCATTCTAATATCTTAATTTGCACAGGGGTTCATAATCCATGATTGAAAAAATCAAGGTTGGGCATTTGGTATTTGTTTGGGTGATTTTTTTCTACCACTGTTAAGTTTGGATCGATAGACTTAGTTAACTTTTTTGGAAGGCAAGATTAGCTGAATTCTAAAAGGCATAAATCATGCACTTTTCTCCGTAACATATTAATGCAATGTGGTGCACCGAGCAAGCTGTTTTTGATCTCCTTCCAACCCCAAGACACTCACCTTAGGCTTCTCGAACTTGCTCCATTGTGTGTAGATATCTTAAGGAAATTACCCTTTTTGATAGTCTGAAAGTTAAAAACTTTCAAAACTGGTTTTCTCAGTTAGCAATGAAGGCAATGGAGGAAAATTTACAAGACCACCTAGAATTATCTACTACTCTAGTCCTTTTGTAGCTTCCGGTTGATTTAGTAATGAATTTCCAAATTTTTTCATTAAAAAAAATTAAAAAAGAAAAAAGAAAGATCTATTGATAAGAAGAGCTCTACAAGTGATTGCATCTGAATTACATCGTCTCAAAAGTCACCAGTTGAAAAGAGGCCAAACTTTCCGGATTTCAATCGAAAGCGTCCGACCACCAGGATAAGGAATTTGTAACAAAATTGGAGTTCCTTAGAACAAAGACAAATGATATATCAGAAAGAAGAAAAAAAAAATACTATTTAAACTATAAATGAATGGGAATCCCCCTCAATTGTAGGAGGAGAGAGTTGATTGATCTGGTTGATGATATCAAGGGAATCCAACTCCACAATTAACTTTTGAATGCCCATTTTAGAAGCTTGTTAAAGACCAGCTTTTATCATCACTCCAACATAAGGACATAAGTGCAATGGATACTCATTGATAAGGCTTGAATAGGGCATCCTAACTGATCCGAGTGAGTCCTCTACCTACATGAAAAATAAATTTGCCAATGGTTAGATTTTTGACATGTGTCCAACTTAAAAGCAAGATCTTTTTAGTAGATTAGCTAAAACGGTGATTAATGGTGTTAAATTCTATTTTAATCAATTTACTAAAAAAAGAAAATATTGTTTCAAGATTGGACATGTGTCAAGAATATTTCAACTATGTGATTTTGAAGTTTTTCTCTCCATGTCCCTAGATGATCCAAACTCGTCCTAATTCATCTGGGATAATAACACCAATTCCTCCATGGTTATGATATTCCATCCAAGCGGCGTCATAATTCGACTTCATCTAGTTTTTTAAGGTTTTATGTGGGTAGAGACGGTATATGGTTCAAATTTTACCTCTTGTACTTTGTTTTTCTATGTTATTTACAACACACAACTTATCCTTACCTAAAAAAACAGAAAATTTTACAAAACCAAAAAACAAGAAGAAAAAATTGTGCATTTTCTGGAGACCAAAGGGTCTGAACAAAACCAGACCGCCTTCATCTGTATTTGAACATTAATGAATCCTAGTTTTATTGCTATGAAGATTTTGATACAAAACAATTTAGTGGTCACTGAACTAGGTAATGGGACCAAAAGCTTTTTTGGTTCGTTGCTGGCCTTGTTTCTTAAGCATTAATTATTTTATGTTGGACCATGCATGATTGTTTGATTACAAAGTCAATGGTAATTCACTTTTAATTTAGTAGTGCAATAATTAGAGACTAATATTCAAGAACACGATTGGGATAAATGGACCATTACGGTTTTTTTTTTTTTTTTTTTTTTTGAGTGGTGAAAGAACTCTACGAAAATGGTAGCTAGCGAGAAAGGAAAGGTGAGATGAGATGAGACGAGACGAGACAAGATGAGAGTTGATTAGTCACTAAACAATTCTTCTGCAAAAGAGAAACAAATGATAATTACAGACATATAAATCATAATTAAGGATTACTTTTCTTGATATACTTGGAAGTTAAGGTGTCAACCATATCACACTCTTGGGTTAGAATCCGTCAATCATCGGTCTAACCGTCGACTCGAGTACAAACCAGCTGAACTTGAGTTTCAATTCGGTTAGGCACAAGATCATTATCGGCCCCACCCACTTGAGAACAGGAGGGGGCTCCTATGCATTTATAGCATCACTTCACAACTGCTCTGCCAATCCCTAAAACACACGCTGAATACCTACATGCCACCCTATAATGTCCACCACCTTCACCCATGCTATCTCATCCTATGTGGACAACTACACTGGAGCATGTGCTGTTGAGTAAGATTGCGTTAAATGCGTTTATCCTTCATAGGTTGGGTATAAATATTCCCTTCTATCTTTTATTCCCATATCTTCCACAGCACTTACTTGGATTTCTAACAACCCTACCCTACCACATGGTGCATTACTACCCTATCTAAATTTAGCATCGGAGGCAGACCACAATCCTAGAGATTGGTCCACACTAACTTTCCTAGTTTCTTGAGCAAGACTAGGGCCAAGCTTGACAACTTGTTCGATCATGGTTCAACCTACTGATCAGATTCGGCAACAACACATACCATACTAAATAAATAATTAGGATAGAGTATCAGTATGACATAGTTGTATTGTTTGATAAATGGTATGCTAATGAGATGGACACAATGATCTAAATGACGTCATTGATACCGTATTGATGAATATCAGAACTATTTTATGTCAAACAAATATTATAGAGTAATGGAGGATTTGGTATGGTATTGGTATGAGGTAAATTTATTCAATACTGTTCTTTTTTTCGCTATTAAAGGTTCATTCGTAATAAAAGCTCTCCCCGAAAAAAAAATTGGATTGAAAGTGAAAAATAAATACAACATCAAAATAATTACCACTCTTCCGTGCAACATGGGTTACCCCAACACTCCCATTCCTCACTGCTTCATCTTAAATTTTAAAACCCATGCAAATCCTAGAAAAGACAAGACAAGAAAGCACACATCTCAGTCAAAATTGAAATCCTGGGTGGCAAGATGCATCCCATCCAACTCTATTAGGACCATAATGACCAAGGAGGTTTTACCTTAGAAATTTCAAGATCTTGGTTCGGACAAATCCATACAAAACATGATTAGTCTATAAGTGGCAAGAATAAATCAAGTTTGTCATACTAGCTTATAAAACAATGACAATATCCATTCCACTTGATAAAAGATGTTTTATGAGGAAAGAATAAACTTAAATATTCTCTAATGGAATCCAATCCAAAAGGTTTGAGCCTGAAGCTCCATGAGCATCCACTTCGCTTGATCACTCCTTCAAGGATATGTTGGTACCGCATCCCCATTTGGAAGAAGTCCTCATAAGGTCGGATAATCTAAAAGAAAAAATGCAAATGAATGAGCAAGGTAAATCTGAATAAGATTCGTAACCAAAGAAATGGTATTCACTCAAGACTCAACTACTCATATTTGAGTAGGACTCAATGACTAAGATTCAGATCGCAACCTAACTAAGGTTTGAGTCCCACTCAAACTCATACTTAGAAAAGCTATAAGAATGTATGAGAACGCAAGAGAAAGTGTGACATCCAGCCCAAACCTAGCCAGGACACCCTATTTGTTTTGGGATAAAGAAAGACTTGTTTGATCATTATACCTTAAAGTTGGACCTGTGATTTCACGGGTCATTATTGTCACATCCAGAGCCCTTATCCATTATATGCAACCCTATGATGTGTGGGCCTGGCATACCCGGGAGTGTCATCCACGGGTTACCGCTTCAATACCCCCCGAAGGTCAGTGTTGAGGAATCATCCTCCAACACATCTACAATTAACATAATTAGTAAACCAAGGGCACCATAATCAATGTTTAAATATTACAAACAAAAGATTAAAATCAAGAAATGAATAATCAATATAATCGGCAGGTGCCACGAAAAAATACATGATAATAATATTCTCCTCTCATACAATCACATTCTTTAACATCATAATGATTTCAAAGCAAAGAGCAGCTCGAATAATAAATATAACTCACACATCATCACAAACATACAATAACCACAAGATAGTACTAAGGTCTATAAAAGGAATAACATCAGCACTGTAACAAAAGAAAATAAGAAAGATACCTAAACTAGGAGTCTTCTATCGTATAGATGACATCTTCCAAAGCTATTTATAATTTCAAAAATAGCCATTGGACTTCAAGTCAATCCAAACCCAAATCTGAAAATAGTTCCAAGGTGTTCTCACGTTGCCCTCTCATCGTGGGAGTGGTTCTACTACACTTCTAGGTTAGATCTAACCCCATTTGATCGCCTAGAACACGGGATTTAACAACATCTCCTTCACGAAATCAAATGCAAATTTTCTCCACACATCATCTTCGCGTGTGAGATATCCCCATTGATCTCGCATAACGGCATTCACCGCGCACCCCAAGGTATCGTTCTTCAGTAGTAGTCTCTTACCCATATCTTCAAACACTAGAGTGATAATCATCCAACCAAAACAATGTGAAAACAAAAAAAAATGGGAGAACTTCCTTCGTCCAAAATGCCTCAACCTCCACCCAAGTAGTTAATAACCATTAACAACATACATAACATGGCTGTATTATGTTTCAAAACATATTTTATTATGCGTGTTTGTCCACGCTCTTTCACTTGATATTGGGTTATGATATTTTAGAATCTAAATATTTTATAGATGTATGCACTTTAGTGTTTCATATGCTTAACTCTGTTTTATGCTTTTGTTTAATTAATGTCCTGCATGTCTTTGTGTTTCATATATTTATTGTATCTTATTCCAGTTGATTCTTTATGCAATCATAATGATCCATTTTATAACTTCATGTTGGGCCTAGGATTCATTCCTATTAGGTAGAGTCATTTATGGATTGATGACTGGGATGCCCGCATCTCATCTAATGTTAGGACATTCCATGAACCTAGGCTCAAGTCATCTCTCTCTCACCCCACCATTTCGATCTAATGATCCGAATACTCGTGGGAGTGTGCACCGCAAGATCTAGGTTCGGCATGATCCATACAAAAGATGATATAGCATAATTAAATGGACAAGAATAAATCAAGTTCAATTAATAAATTATCAAATCTTTAATAATGATTACAATCATCCATTCCTCCAAATCAAACTAAACATCGGGATCCTTACCAGAGAAAAATCCTTCACAGTTGCAGTCGGAAAATCATCTTAGGAAGCTCTCACAAAAACGGACTCCATCAGACCGCTTGCATGAACATGAAATGTCATGAGCTTCCACTTCCTCTCTGACAACGCCCTCCTGGTAGCCATTTATCAAAGGAACCCTCCTACAGATATAACTCACTAGTCTCGAGCGCCCATGAGCCCAAGTCTAGCCATATGCAACCCTCCAATAAATGGCCCCCACAATATGATTCCCGTCCTCTCACGGGTTGGTTACCGGTCTTAAGCGCCCATGAATCACATTGCTACCACGGGTCGTTCGGTCTCAATACCCTTCCGATTCGGGTCTGATATAAAAGGGACATCCTAGACAACCCTATGTATGATAACCAAGGATTCGAGAAAGCGTCGATGGGCAACCCCGGAAACATCCCATACTATTTCCGATAATGTCCAAGGACAGAAGTGTCAAAAGGACACTTCCCAATCCCAAACCATACCTAGTCAAACACATTCTCAAATCAGTCATGACATACATAACCAACAATTCATTATATAAAGAGAACGTAAAAGCATAAACTAATCGTTAACCAATATAGAATAAGCAATTCATATAATCTTAAATAATAAAAGGAAAACATAAGTGAAGTGCTACTGTAGTTACAGTGGTACATCAGAGATATAAACTATAAGAACAGTAAACAATTCATAGTTTCATAAGGTAGAAACCAGAGGGTATGTTGTCACATCCACCCAGCCGGTACCCCATTTGGAATGCCCGGGAATGTGATCCACAGTCCAAGGATCAAGATTCATAGGTCCATGCCTCCCACATACACAATGACATAATCATGAACAAAGATAATCAAAGTAAAAACAATTAATACTAAGTATCATGAATAAGTTAAGATTAAATAAATCAGAGTGCGGAAGACAATAACAGTAAAGTATGAACATAATCATAAAGGTGAGAGAAGGTATGATAACCACTCTCTCAGAGCAGCGGAAAAGAAGTGTGATAACGTTAATTACATGTCCAGGTATTAAAGATAATCCCAAAAAGTTAATTAATTACAGGTCCAAGTACTCCAAAAATACACTAGGGAAATGGGGCACTAAGCTAGGGTTTCCTCTACTCTAATATCAGTCTCCTCAATGGTACAAATGAAGTAAACCCAGCTTTGCCGCTCCCTAACAACTGTGGGGCTAACCCTAGTGCGGATAGTAATCCTCCTCGGGACCAACACTTGGATCTTCATAGATGCCACTACCCGAAGGGTAGTATGCGGAATCATAGTCCATCTTGAAGGGGGTGCCATCGTAGTCTTTAGTACCTGTAGGATAATCTAAAAATATTTGTACGAAAGGAATGAGTTCGAAGAACTCAGCAAGGCAGTTATCCCATAATTAGAAATCATACACATACAGAACATACATAATGCAATGAGATATGGAACATATAATGCAGTATGATTCTAACTCTATAAATGCTAGTCTCTAGGGTAGACATGCTTTAAGTCATAGCACCGTACTTCTCTGGGTCGTCAGTCACTCTCCCATTTCCATATCTTGGGTATTGCCCGGGGAAGATCGGTAAAGTCATCAAAAAACCGTGGTAAGGGGATCGGTCACCGCTCTCTCACATCACCATTTGGTCAAGTACTGGTGCATTTCATAGTAAAGCCTAGCCCAATGCAAGTCATCTACTCAGTCGATCAAGTTAGATTCAGATACGTCCATTCCTCGCCCCCGGCGATCCTTTCCGGTATCCTTCACACTAGAGTCAGCAAAATCCCGGATTTCGGACTCATCAACCCTATTGGTCATCCACATATAGTAAACGGGAAGCTCTCACGTCCTCTCACGGATTGGTTACCGGTCTTGAGCGCCCGTGAGCCCAAGTCTATCCATATGCAACTCTACCAATAAATGGCCCCTTTCAGGTATCCGTAGCATGGTTTATGTCTCCTACCTGATTGGTTACCGGCCTAGAGCGCCCATCCAACCATACACTACAACGGGTTGTTCGGTCTCAATGCCCTTCCGATTCGGGTTTGACACGACAAGGATAAACCTAGCCAACCAACTAGACAGTCCTATGTATGTCATCCAATAACCCGGGAGGGTGTCGATAGGCACCATCGGAGAACATCCCATACTATTCCCTCCGATGCCTAAGGACAGAAGTGTCAATAGAACACTCCCCAATCCCAAGTCAATACGTAAGCAATCAAATATTCAAGTTCATCATCTTTCATGCATCCAATACATCTTATCATAAAAGTTAAAACATGATATTGAAATGAATCATCATAGACATAAGTAAACAAGAATAGTAATGTAACATGACAAGAGTATAAAGATGTCAATACTACTGTTCTAACACATATATAACAGTCTTATAAAGATTAAAAGTAATCAAAAGGTTCCATTCATAAACAAGAACATAAATCATAAGTTGGTGATCTATATGTTTATGGAGATAACCATCCTTACCTTGGGTTAAATTGATGATGAATTGAGAGTACCAAGAAATAGTCCAAAATAATTGTTAAGGCCCTAAACAAACATCAATAATAAGTTAGAGAAGAAATTAGAAAGATTGGATATCAATTGGATCAAAACTGGCCAAGGTTGCTGTTAGCAACAACTTTGGTCGATGGTATCGACCAAAAAGATCAGCCAAAATTTCCTTCGGGAGAGAATGATGGATTTTGGGTGTTTTCATCCTAAATTGGTTTTCCGGTGTTCGGATCAATCTAAAACTTGGAGGAACACTTAACAACAGTAGTAGGACACTATAAGTCAAGAAAATTACCCAATCCAATGGTCCAAACAAAAAGCCCCAAATTGAGCGAACAAGTTCAAGTGACAAACATCATGGCATGAGTTGAGATTGATTCCATTGTCATGGAAATGGCATGTAATAGCTAGGGGAACTACTAGGATTTCGATTGGAATCATATAGAAGTGATAAACATGAACATAGCACCAAACATGAACATAGCATACCCTACAACTCAGTTTGGTACAAAATGACATGATGTTAATAGAAAAATAGAGGAATACATAAGCTAGGCATGAGGTGGAGGCATAGCATCAATGGATGGCTAAGAAACTCATAGATTAATCATGTGTAGACACTTGGAGTGGTGGTTGCAAGGTTGCAGCACCATTTCCAATGTCTCACCAGCAAGAAAGGAAAAGAAAAGAGTAGAAAATGGTAGGATAGAGAGTGGAATGGTGATTCATACCTTAGTGTGGAAGAAGTAGACAAGAATCAATAGTAAACAATGAGTTTTTGATGAGTTTCCCTTCACATTAGCCAAGGAGGTGCCTTGGGAAGCTCTCCCCACGATTTCAGGTGAGAAAAATGATTGCACAAAGCTCAAGGCTTGAGGTCATAATAAATAGAATAGGAATATTCCATGGAATCTTTAACTTGGCAGACTGGGAAATTTTGGTCGATGGTATCGACCAAAATGTTTCTTAGCAGAAAAACAGGTTTAGTTCAGCAGCTTTAAGTAGGGATTTGAAAGGCTATACAAGGTCAATTTGAGTGAGGTTTTCTTCCATAATTCAATCAAGAAGTCTAGTTTCAGGGAATACCTTTGGATTGTGCACAGGAGGTCATTAGGTACATCAACGAGATTAATCTCCTCCGATGCACAAACTTTCCTTAAACACTGATAATGCATTTAAGCAAGGGGTATTATAATCAATGTCCATAGGCTCAGTCTCTGAATCATGATCATCAATCAGAATGGTCCATAGGTCTCTTCTACCACCGCTTCGGGTCTTCAGACTTGAATACAACAGTGGATCCGGGTTAGGGTCAGGGTTAGAATAGGGTTGGATATTACATATGTGATCTATGTCGTTAAGGAAATAACTGTCCTTACCTTATAACTTGCAGAGGAATCTTAGGGAATCAAGTAAGACCTTGACTAAACCTGAGAAGAAAGTCTTAAACAAGTGTATACAATATGTTAGGAAAGATACCTAGAAGGAAAGATATCAAAATAATCAAAACAGACCAAGAATCAGGTTGATGTACTCATTGGTCAATTGGATTGGTCTACTGCCCCAGTCGACCAATGAGTCGACCAACCGAGACAGTAGCTTACAAGAATCCGAATTTTGGAAAAATAGAACCGAATTTGGTGGTTCAAAGGGGTACAAAATAAGGGGGAAACTATAATGGCAGTATACTAGTGTATAGAGGACATCAAGACACTAATTGAATCAAGTTTTCAAGTTACAGATTAGGAACCAAAAAGTTACCCTAATTAGGTAAATCATGGATCATGGAGAAAACATTGGTATGATCAAGGATAAAGAATTAGAGGATGATAGGTTACAAATCTTGTACAGAAAACACATTGATTGGATATTAACATGATCAAAATATGGGTTCTTGATTTGACTCAAGAAACTAGGGTTTCAACCTTTATGGCACCCATGAAAATGTTGAGATCACATGATGAAAGGGAATTAATGATTGGCATATAACAACAAGAAAAACCATAGAAAGATCAAATTTAGATTAACATAAATATTGCCCATGAGGTTTCCCTCGCATGGGAGGTTACAAAAGGTTTCCAGAAAGATCATACAAAGGTTAGGGTTTCAAGGGTTAATTTGGCTAGGGTTGAGATCATGACGATGATCATAAATCTCAAGGAATAGAATGAGATCATGGAATAGATGGTTGCGAGAATGCAACATCTTCTTCCTGATCTCAATCAAGAACAATATTAAAGAAAAGAAATTCAGAGATAGAGAAGAGAAAGAGAGTATAAACATACCTTTGATGCAGGAGGATGAAGATTACTTCAGTTCTTGTGAGATATCAACCAAGGATGCAAGGGAATTGATTAGAATGTAGTTCTAACTCGTTCTAGAGGCTTAGGAGGCAGATGAGGTGGAGTAATCCCGAGATTAGATTTAAATAGAGTAGCCACGACCTAATTAGCAAAAACGGAACCAATTGGTCGATTGGATTGGTCAATTGGTCCAGTTGACCAATGAGTCGACCAATCAAGACAGCAAGACCAAAATAGGGAATTGAAGGCTCAGATCAAGTCAAAACATAACAGGGTTTTGGACACAGCTAAAGTGACTTACCTAGTAGGTAGAAATGCCTTCGAACCAATACAGAGAGCACTCCAAGTCCTTCAACTAATCCGATCTTCAACAAGGTGCAGTTTCCATAAATGGAACACTGACATCAACACTCATGGAATTCAATCCAGCCACCAAGTCTTCTATAGAAATGGCCCAAAGCTGACTTATTGCCTTACTTCGGGTTGTCAGACCTACAGAAAACAGGGTTTCCGGGTCAAGGTTAGGGTTGGGTTTCACAATTATCTTTGAAAGCCTTTAGAAGTCATGCCAGACCATTTCCTTAGGGTAGACCCGGAATATCCGGCCTTATCCTAACCTTGACCCAGCCCGGAATCTATTATGTTTGTAGGTCCGAAGACCCAAAGTGGGGGAAAAGAGACTTGTGGACCCTTTTGGTTGATGATTTGGTGTCGGAGCCCAAGCCCATGGACATTGACGATGATGCCCCTCACTTGAGAGCATTGTCAGTGTTAGTTTTGAATCTGCGCACCAAATAGGGGTGACTTAGTTGAAATACCTAATGAACTCCTGTGCTCAATCCGAATATATTTCCCAAAACTAGACTTCTTGCTGGACTTGTAGGAGAAAACCCCACTCAATTTGACCCCATATAGCCCCCCAAATCCCTGTCCGAAGTTGCTGAACTATGTCTGGCAAATCCTGCTTGCACATCAAAGAAGGTGAGCTTAGTTGGTGGACCTAATGAACTCCCATGCTTGATCCACAGGTATTTTTGGAAACTAAAATTCTTGATTGACTTGTATGAGAAAACCTCACTCAATGTGACGACCCCATATAGCTCTCCGAATCCATGTTTGAAGTTGCTGAACTATTTCTGGATTTTCTGCTGAAACCTGTTACCTGTTTTGGTCGATGCTCTTTGGTCGATGCCATCAACCAAGGACCATCGACCAAAGTTACCCAGATTGGACAAAAAGATGCTTTTTGGATATTCCTTCCTCTATTTAAGTGAAACCTCAAACCTAGAACCATATTTCACTCATTTCAACACCTGAAAATGTGGGAAGGCTCCTCTTAGGCTCCTTCTTGGCTTGGGTGATGATCTTCTACAAGAATCATTGTTTCTCTTCTTCTAATCTCTTCTCCAAGGTATGTAATCTCTCACTCGCTCTCTAATCTACTTCTACCTCATCTTGTTCTTGCTACTGAGTTCGTGAAGAAGGTGCTGCAACCTTGCAACCACCTCTTCTACAAACTATTTTGCTTTGATTAAACCTCTCTTCACCCTTTGCATGCTATGATTCTCATACATGATCTTCTTGCTTTCTTATTTTGATTTTTCTCTTCTTTACAACATGAATTCATCTCTTAATCTGATTTTCTCTTTCATTTAGGTATGATTATATGTTAGTATGTATCTCTAATCTACTGTCCATCTTTCCCTTAATTGAATTCCTAAGTTCTCTTGCAATTGCAATTGATTCCATTGAAGAACATGATTCTTGCAAGTTTGAACCTAAGACTTCAAATTGGGGGTTTTCAATTTGACCATTGGATCATGTTAATTCTTGCTACATAGTCTCCTGCTACCATTCCTAGCATCCCTTCCGATCCGAACCCGGAAGACCAATTTTGGACCAAAATCCCCAAAATCCATTATGCAGCCCCGAAGACAATTTTGGTCGATCCTCTTTGGTCGATGCCATCGACCAAGGACCATCGACCAAACTTGTTGCTGACAGCAACCTTGCTCTGTTTTGACCCGTTCGACCTCCGATTTTCCCGATTTCTTTTCTAACATTTCATTTATGTTTGTCTAGGGTCTTATTACCATCTTTGGATCATTCTTTTGAGATTGTTGGATTATCATCATCGCGACTTAAGGTAAGGATGGTTGTTACCATAACTACATAGATTATGAGATTCTTGCTTCTATGTTAGAGACTTAGTAGATTTACCTTCTTTATCGTATTTCCTACAGTATATGACTGTTATAAGTACTTCAAGTATAGTAGTGCCATGTTTACATATTCTTTTGTTATCATGATTATGTATTCTTAATAAATTCATATGTAATTGATCATGTTATGGTATGTATCTTTCTATATGATGAAATGTCATCTATGTATGATATGATGGAATTGAGAATGTGATTGAATAGGTATGATTTGGGATTGCGGAATGTCCTATTGACATTTCTGTCCTTGGACATCGGAGTGAATAGTATAGGATGTTCTCAGAAGATGCCCATCGACGCTTTTCCTAATTATTGGATGACATATATTGGACTTGTCTAGATGTATGGCTAGGATGTCCCCGTCGTATTAGACCCGAATCGGAAGGGCATTGAGACCAAAAGACCCATGGTAGTGTATGGTTTGATGGGCGCTTTAGGCCGGTAACCAATCTAGTAGGGGACATAAACCATGCTACGGATACCATGAAGGGGCCATCTATTGGTAGGGATGCAAATAGCTAGACTTGGGCTCACGGGCGCTCAAGACCGGTAACCAATCCGTGAGAGGATGTGAGAGCTTCCTGTTTACTATTTGTGGATGACCAATAGGGTTGATGAGTTCGTAATCTGGGATTACGTTGACTCTAGTGTGAAGGATATCGGAAAGGATCGCCAGGGGCGAGGAATGGACGTTGTCACATCCACCCAGTCGGTACCCTATTTGGAATACCCGGGATGTGATCCACAGTCCAAGGATCAATGATCTGAGGTCCATGCCTCCCACATACACGGTAACACAATCATGAACAGTAATAATCAATGGTAAAAACAACTAATATCAAGTATCATGAATAAGACAAGATTAACTAAATCAGAGTGCGGAATATAGATAATAGATAAGGTATGATCAAAATCATAAAGGGTGAGAAGGTATGGTAGTCACCCTCTCAGAGCAGCAGAAAAGTATTAAATCAAGTTAGTTACATATCCAAGTATCACCGGAATAATTCAAGACAAGTTAATTACAAAATCTAAGGTTCCACAAATACACCAGAGGAATGGGGCACTATGCTAGGGTTTCTTCTATACTAATGGTAGTCTCCTCAACAAGATGGCGGATGAAGTAAACCCACCCCCACCCGCCCTCCCGCACAACCGGTGGGGCTAACCCCGGTGCGAATAATAATCCTCCTCGGCTCCAATATACGAATCCTCACCGACGCCACTACCCGGAGGGTAGTATGTGGAATCATAGTCCGCCTCATAGGAGGTGCCATCGTAATCTTCGGTACTGGAATGTAATCTAAAACATTTGCACAAAAGGAATGAGTTCGATGAACTCAGCAAGGAAGTTATTCCATAATTAGAAATCATACACATTCAAAACATATAATAATGCAATGTGATATGGAACATATGATGCAGATATGAGTCTAACTCTATGAATGCTGGTCTCTAAGGTAGACATGCTTTAAGTCATAGCACCGTACTTCTCGAGTCGTCATCACTCTCCCATTTCCATATCTTGGGAATGCCCGGGGAAGATCGGCAAAGTCATCAAAAACCATGGTAAGGGGAATCGGTCACCGCTCTCTCACATCACCATTTGGTCAAGTACTGGCGCATGTCATAGTAAAGCCTAGCCCAATGCAAGTCATCTACTCAGTCGGTCAAGTCAGATTCAGATACGTCCATTCCTCACCCCAGCTGGGATCCTTTCCAGTATCCTTCACACTAGAGTCAGCGAAATCCCGGATTTCGGACTCATCAACCCTATTGGTCATCCACATATAGTAAACGGGAAGCTCTCACGTCCTCTCACGGATTGGTTACCGGTCTTGAGCGCCCGTGAGCCCAAGTCTATCCATATGCAACTCTACCAATAAATGGCCCCTTTCAGGTATCCGTAGCATGGTTTATGTCCCCTACCGGATTGGTTACCGGCCTAGAGCGCCCATCCAACCATACACTACCACGGGTTGTTCGGTCTCAATGCCCTTCCGATTCGGGTCTGACACGACAAGGATGCACCTAGCCACACAACTAGACACTCCTATGTATGTCATCCAATAACTCGGGAAAGTGTCGATAGGCACCATCGGAGAACATCCCATACTATTCCCTCCGATGCCCAAGGATAGAAGTGTCAGTAGGACACCCTCCAATCCCAAGTCATACGCAAGCAATCACACATCAAATCTCGTCATTTCTCATGCATCCAATGCATTTTCATAATAGTACTCAAATCATGATATTGAAACGAATCATTATAAACATAAGCAAATCAAAATGATAGAGTAACACAACAAATGTATAAAGATTTAAATGTTACTGTTCTAACACATATGTATCAGTATCATAATGATTGAATGAAATTTAGGGATTTCATTCTTTGAATAAAGCATAGTTCAATATTTGATGACTTATATGTTTATGGATATAACCATCCTTACCTTGGATGAGTTGATGATGAATTGAGAATACCAAGAATAGTCCAATAGAAGTGTTAAGGCCCTAAACAAACATCAATAATAAGTTAGAAAAGAAGTCGGGAAGATCGGATGTCATCTGAGTCAAAACTGACCAAGGTTGCTGTCAGCAACAACTTTGGTTGATGGTTTTGGTCGATGGTATCGACCAAAATGATCGACCAAAATAATCCTCAGGCAGAATAGTGGATTTTGGTCCGAAATGAGTCTTCCGGTGTTCGGATCAATCTGAAACTTGGAGGCATACTTAACAACAGTAGTAGGACACTATAAATCAAGGAGTTAACCCAATCCAATGGTCTAATTAAAAAGCCCCAATTTGCGTTATCAAGTTCAAGTGATAAACATCATGGCATGAGTTGGAATTGATTGCATTGATGAGGAATAGCATGCAATAGCTAGAGGAACTAATAGAAATTCGATTGGAATCATATGGCAATGTTAAACATGAACATAATACACTTTATAGCTCAGTTTGATATCAAATGGTATGATGTTAATAGGTAAATCATGGAATACATATGCTAGGCATGAGATATAAGCATTAGCATCAATGAATGGATAAGGGAATCATGGATTGAGCATGGGTAGGCACTTGGAGTGGTGGTTGCAAGGTTGCAGCGCCATTCCAAATGTCCCATCAGCAAGATGACAATAGAAAAGAGTAGAAAATGGTAGGGTAGAGAGTGGAATGAAGAGTCATACCTTAGTGTAGAAGATGAAGGCAAGAATCAATGATAAACTAAGTGTCTTTGATGAGATACCCTTCACACTAACCAAGGAGCTGCTTTGGGAAGCTCTCCCCACGTTCCCAGGTGAGAAAAATGATTGCAAAAGGCTCAAGGCTCGAGGTCATATTAAATAGAAAAGGAATATTCCATGGAATCATTAACTTGGCAGACTGGGACATTTTGGTCGATGGTCCTTGGTCGATGGTATCGACCAAAATGATCGACCAAAATGTTTTCAGCAGAAAACTCAGGTTTAGAACAGCAACTTCAAGTAGGGATTTGAAAGGCTATACAAGGTCAAATTGAGTGAGGTTTTCTTCCACAATTCAATCAAGAAGTCTAGTTTCGGGGAATACCTTCGGATTGTGCACAGGAGGTCATTTGGTACATCAACCATATTAATCTTCTCCGATGCGCAGACTTTCCTTAAACACTGACAATGCATTTAAGCAAGGGGTATCATTGTCAATGTCCATGGGCTCGGTCTCCGAATCATGATCATCAATCAGGATGGTCCATAAATCTCTTCTTCCACCGCTTCGGGTCCTCGGACCTGAATACAACATTGGATCCGGGTCAGGGTCAAGGTTAGAATAGGGCTGGATATTACAGACGTATCCGGATCTTACTTGATACGACTGAGTAGATGACTTGCATTGGGCTAGGCATTACTGTGACATGTGCCAGTACTTATACTAAACGGTGATGTGAGAAAGCGGTGACCGATTCCCCTACCATGGTTTAAGATGACTTTACCCAATTACCACGGCATTCCCAAGATACGGAATGGGTTGAGGGAGAGTGACTGACAACCCAAAGAAGTATGGTCCTATGACTTAAAGCATGTCTACCATAGAGACTAGCCTACATAGAGTTAGAATCATATTTGCATCATGTGTTTCATATCATATTGCATCATGCTATGTTTTGTATCATGTATCTATGTTATTGTGGAATAACCTGCCTTCCTGAGTTCTTTTGAACTCACTCCTTTTTGCAACATTTTGTTAGACTCTACTGCAGGTACCACCACTGTTTACTATGATGGTCAACACTCTAAAGACCAAGTTGATGACCAGTACCCCACTGGTCACGGTGTACAAGTTGATAAAAACTAGTAGTCCGAGATTGGGACTTATCTGAAGCAGTTCGGCCTTTGCACTTGTGTGCTAGTGTTGGGATATCGTCCCATTTTGTTTTTAACCTTTTAGTTAATCTGTTGAGACCGTAGTTTAGTCTGTTCCCTTGTCATGTTGGGAACTGGTTGTAACCCTTAATTTTAGTCGACCTACCTTCCGCTATTATTATAGGATGGGTTTCCTCCCTCCTTTTCACACTTTGACTATTTGTCCTATTTGTATCATTTCCGCACTTTGATATTATTTGTGAAACCTTCTGAGATCTTTTCTAGACTTTTATTATTAAATTATTTGAATACAAAGAATTGTTTTTGCTTTTAATTATATTATTGTGCTAAGTGACTATGATCGTTCCTAAACTTGATAGGCGGGACCGTAATTCACTCCCCCGAGTAATCCAGATAGGGTACCCCCTCGTGGATTTTGGGCGGGATGTGACAGATGGTATCAAAGCCCATGTTTTCGGACAATCATAACCACATAACACAATATTGAAGCATCCTTGAGTCATAGATCCAGAAGTGACTCAAACTTTCTTAGAAGTGAATAATAGAAAATTTTGATTGGAAACTTAAATAAATGAAGCATAATACATACTGGTTGAATAATACACAATAATTAAAAGTTTATGACTTGTACTTGGGTTGTAGTCATGGTTAGAGTTAAGTTGTCAGTTTTAAGTATTGTGTTTGTGTTATGAGTTGGGTCTTGAGTTGAAAGTTGTCGTCGTGAGTTGTCCTTGTCAGTGAGTCTTTGCTGTGAGTCGAGTATTGTCACGAGTCTCGTATTGTCATGAGTCTGAGTTGTGTCTTCGTCATGTGTTGTCGTATAAGTCTGAGTCGGGAGTCGTCAGTGGGAGTAATGGTCGTGAGTGGTCATCATGAGTTATAAGTCATAACTAAACATTAACAACTTCTAATGCAATAAAAGAAATGCATAATGTACAATAACATAAGTGAAACAAATTGAATCTTATTAATCACATAGAAGATTTGAATATTTTTACAAGTTTGAAAGGAAATACATCATTGAAAGCATAAAAGGAAACTCCTAGCACTATCTATCTAGGTGATCGACTCCGGTGATCTATCTGATCCCTCCTGGATCTGAACTCCTTCTCCAGTTGTGCAAATTTCTCTCCCAAGGTATACATATAGGATTGTATCCTCTCCTATTGAATTTTTATCCGCTTAAGTGTGGAAGAAATCGATGACTGATGAGAAGCCACACCTGGAGCCTCGTATGTGTTGGACCTCCAATCTCACGAAAGCGTGGTGTAAGAATCTCCTCGTGTCTCAAAATCTCATCCTCATCTCTATGTTCCTCATCTCCCTGATTATCAATATCATCCTCATCCCGAGCTGGAACCCCCTCATGATTATCATAATCACCATCTCAATGCTCATCACCATCACCATCACCATCATCCTTTGTGTCATTAGCCTTGACAATATCATCCCCATCCTCTAACCTAGTTGCGTCACAAAGCCTCTGTGATGTCTACTCCAACCAGAATCTACTAGCGGAAATCCCATACATACGAAACATTCAGAATGCGAGTTAGTACCTTGGTAGTGAAGCTGATTGCTCTACCTCCAACCATAAACTCCATGACAATCCTAGTGCTATCTATTTAGGAAATTGTTCTTGAGAACAGAACTGATCTCTCATAGCCTAAGATTACTCTTCTAGTCATGTCAATCTAATCTTCTATAATGCATATGTGTGTCTCTATCCTCTCTTGTGTGGAAGTTATTGCTGACAGATTGAGAAACCACACCCGGTGCCTAAAAAATTGTATACAATGGACCTCCATCCTCAAATTATCGAGTTGGAATAGTTTCCTCCTCATCTTCCTGAACCTCTTTGTCACATCCTCCCAGCCGGTACCCTAACTGGCATACTCGAGAGTGTGATCCACAGCCCCGAAGATCAAGTATCGAGGAAATCATCCTCCCACATATACAATAACATAATCATAAACAGGAAATAATCAAGGTTTAATATTATAAACAAAAGATTAAAGTCAAGAAATGAATAATCAATATAATCAGAGTGCAAAAATGATACCAGATGTAATCACATCAAAAGAAGTAGAGTGAGGCGGAAACTCACTCCACAAAATACAGCGGAACGCAATATGTAAGTCTAAAAGAAATAACAACTAAATCAAAGGAGCTAAGAAAGATAACTAAACATAAGAGTTTTCTATTCTATAGATGACGTCTTCAAAATAGTGGACTTCATCAATCCATTTGAGACGTTCCAAATAAACGTTGTCTTTAATCGTAGTACGCAACTTGATCAACTAAGGGATCATCAGAGAAATCTTGATTGTTGCCAACACCTTGCGTGTAGTATGCTTCATCGGCTTGCGCTTCTTCGTACTTTTCGCCATAGTAATCAGTACCTGTAGAATAGTTTAACAAAACAATGTACAAAAGGAATGAGTTTCGAAGAAACTCAGTAAGGTAGTTAATCCATAACAACATAAATAACATGAAAGCAATCCATAAAAAGATGAAATGCAATATAAAACAATTAATGTATGTATGCATCTAAACTCTATGTATGTTGGTCTCTATGGCATACATGCTTTAAGTCATAGCATCGTACTTCTTTGGGTAGGTCACGCATACGGCTCCTGTTGGTAGTGGGTCTGGCATCCCTTCGGACAAACCATGGCAGGGGGTTAAGTCAACACTCTCTCTCACAACCATTTGGCATAAGTACCGGCGCATGTCAGGGTAAAGCCTAGCCCAATGCAAGTCATCTACTTAGTTACATCAACTCAGGTCCAGATACTTCCATTCCTCGCCCCGGGCGATCCTTTCCGATATCCTTTCCACTAGAGTCCTAATAGTCCCGGACTACGGACTCATCAACCCTATTGGTTATCCACATATGGTAAATGGGAAGCTCTCATGTCCCCTCATGGATCATTTCACCGGTCTTGAGCGCCCATTAGCCCAAGTCTAGCCATATGCAACCCTCCAATACATGGCCCCCACAATGTGATTCCCGTCCTCTCACGTGTTGGTTACCGGTCTTGAGCGCCCGTGAATCCCCATTGCTGCCACGGGTCATTCGATCTCAATACCCTTCCGATTTGGGTCAGATATAACGGGGATATCCTAGCCAAACATTGCTAGACAGACCTAGGTATGACAATCAATAATTCGGGAAAGCGTCAATGGACAACCCCGGAAACATCCTATACTATTTCTAATAATGTCCAAGGATAGAAGTGTCAAAAGGACACCTCTCAATCCCAAATCATACCTAATCAGATACAATCTCAGATCAGTCATGACATACACAGTCAACAGTTCATCATATATCAAAGAGAATATAAAGTCATGATCTAATCATTAACAACATGATAATAACTAATTCATATAAGTATGAATAATGAAAAGATAACCTAAACAAGTGCTACTGTTCTCACAGTAGTATATCAGAACTAAAGTATACAAACAATAATTAAACTCATAGTTTCATAAAGATAGAAACCTGAGAGTATGTGATCTATGTAGTTAAGGAGATAACTGTCCTTACCTTCTAACTCGTAAAGGAACTTAGAGAATAAAGTAAGACCTTGACAAAACCTGAGAAAAGAGTCTTAAACAAGTGTATACAATAAGTTAGGAAAGATACATAGAAGGAAAGATCACAATTCAATCAAAACAGACCAAGAATGGGGTTGTTGTACCCATTGGTCGACTGATTGGTCTACTGCCCCAGTCGACCAATGAGTTGACCAACAGAGATAGTAGCCTTCAGGAATAAAAAATTTTAGAATATGAATCCAAATTTGGTGGTTCAAAAGGGTACAAAATAAGGGGGAAACTTCAATGGAAGCACCCATGTCTATAGAGGCATCAAACCATTAATCAATTCAAGTTTCCAGGTTACAACTTAGGAACTAGAAGGTTAACCTAATTAGGTTAAATCATAGATCATGAAGGGAATATAGTATGGATCAAGGATAATGAACTAGAGGATGATAGGTTATGATTCTAGTAAAGAATACACATTGATTGGCTGTTAATAGGGTCAATAACATCTATCCAAGAAATTAGGGTTTCACCCTTTTTGGCTCCCATGAAAAAGGTTGAGATCACAGGAGGGAGGGAATTAATGATAGGCCAATTACAACAAGAAGAATTAAAGAATATTAAATTTAGATCAACCTCCACATTACCCATGAGGTTTCCCTCACATGGGAGGTTACCAAAGGTTCTCTTGATGACCACACAAGGTTAGGGTTTCAGGATTCAACTGGTTAAGGTTGAGATCATGATGATGATCATAGATCTCAAAGAATCGAATGAGATCATGGAATAGATGGTTGCAAGAATGCAGCATCATCTTCCTGATCTCAATCAAGAACAGATTAAAGAAAAGAAAAATCAGAGATAGAGAAGAAAGAGATCATAAACATACCTTTGATGCAGGAGGATGAAGATCACTTGAGTTCTTGCAAGATATCAACCAAAGATGCAAGGGAATTGATTAGAATAGGGTTCTAACTCGTTCCAGAGGCTTAGGAGGCAGATGAGGCGGAGTATTCCCAAGACTAAACTTAAATAGAGTAGTCACGACCTAATTTTCAAAAACAGAATCAATTGGTCGATTGATTGGTCGACTAGTCTAGTCGACCAATGAGTCGACCAATCAAAACAGCAACTTCAAAACAGGGAATTGAAGGCTCAGATCAAGTCCAAACATCAAGGGGTTTTGCACACACCTAAAGTGACATACCTAGTAGGTAGGAATGCCTTCGAACCAATACAGAGAGCACTCCAAGTCCATCAACTAATTCAATCTTCATTAGAGTGCAGTTTCCATAAATGGAACACTGACATCCACACTCAAGGATTCCAATCCAGCCATCAAGTCTTCAACAGAAATGGCCCAAAGATGACTTCTTGCCTTACTTTGGGTTGGTGGACCTACAAACAACAGGGTTTCCGGGTCAGGGTTAGGGCTGGGTTTCACACTCTTGATCTTGAGTCTCATCCTCATTATCCTCGTCCTCATCATCATCTTCATTCTGATCTTGTACCTCATTTGTAGTCTGGACTGTTGTCTCCTTATCATTGTATTACCTCTGCTTGTGGTGAAGGAATAGTACCCTAATCCTCGTCTCTACCCCCCTAACCTTTAAGTGTTTTTCTTTGTGGTTGTTTGATGGGAATCTGAAGAGCCAAGTTGAGATTTGCATTGCTTGAGTAAAGGAAGTTAAGTAATGCAATAGTTTGTGAAGAAGGGTATTTTGGTAAATTTTTGGAAAATTTTGTTTTCGATGGAAGTTGCGATTTGGACTTGTTAGCATGTGTACAAGAGTTGGTTAACATTCTAAGAAGGTTGTTTGGAGAAGACCCATCGAAACCCTTGGAGTTTGGAAAAGTTTAGCAAGAATGAAAGTTGTGGAAGATCCCTCCTATAGAACTACTAGACATAGAACGTGTCCCCGACCTCTATCAGCCCTCCTACCTCCTCTAGGCATAGTGAACCTATCGAGTCAAGAGAAGTTTGCATTTGGATTAGTTCTTGTGCTTGTTTGAATGGAAGAGTGGCATTTTCGTAAATTTTAAAAAAATGTCGATTTTGTCGAAATTGCATTTTGGACATTCTAGCATGTGCATAAGACTTAGATAACATGCTGGGATGGTTTGTTTAAAGAAAATCTATCAATTTTGCAGTGTGGATGTGAAAATTCAGCAACTTTAGAAGAAGAAACCCTCTTTTGGGCAAGGTTTTGTGATTTTCGGAAAATTGGATTTTGACCAAACGAAGTGTGTGAGCACCTTCCTCATGTTGAAACAGTCATGTAGGAATTGGTTTGGTGTCAAAATTCCTTTTGGTTTGAAAATGGGACAAGTGATTGTGAAGTTGGGATTTTGGTAAAGTGAACAGTGAAATTGGTGCGAAGTGTGGGAAATCTTTTGGTTGAAGCTTGGCTTGTGTGGGAATTGGTTAGAGCATGTTTCTAAACACCCCTAGGCATGTTTCTAACCAATATAAGCAAGCATTTCTCAGTTTTGAAGAAAATCATGTTGTTGGTAATGAAATTTGAAGAGAAAGAGGGGTAAGAATGAAGATTATTTTGTGTTGCTGATCTTGATAGTTGGTGTGAAGTTGTTGAAGCCTGGTTGACTTGTTGGAAGTGTGATGTTTATGGAAGACCTTTGAAACCCTTGAGCCTTTTTAGAGGCCTAGATTACTTTTCTTCAAGTTCGTTATTCGTAACCTTCGTTCCTATCTTCGTTTGATTTGTCACCTATGCATCTCTTGCTTTCTTAACGTCTGCTTTTGTTTTGAGTTCCTATCTGTCGTTTAATAAGTCAGCCAAGAGTCCAGTGTTCTTTACCCATGAAATCTATTTTTCGTTATACCTACTATCCCCTGGTAAAGATTCGGTGGAACAATCAAACCCCTGAAGAAGTTTTCTCATCTTATTAGAAGCCCAGGTGTGCTTTCAATTTCGAGGAAGAAATTATTTTAAGGGGGGGAGAATGTGAAATCCCACCTAATCCTAATCTTGCTGTTGTGCCAAATGCATACCTACCATATACATTGTTCGATTTATTCTCTGTCGTATGAGTTGCCTAGTTTCATTTGGTAGAAGTTTACCCCGAAGCTGATCTATTTTCCCTACGATTTCTTCTTGTGACTTCTATTCCCTTTGATAGGAGGGTGATCTTAAGTCATTCCCATGACTGATCCTTCTATCCCTGCTGTTCTAGAGTGGATCTCCATACACCCTATAACCTTGTGAACTCTCCACATGATGATTTCAAAGAGAAATCAAGTGTGATCTTCATGATTTGTTATTCCTTCTAATTGTTTCAAGACTTCAAGCTTTTCATCTCCTGTTCCTTAATCAAAGGTTAATAATCTCTCTTGTGTTGTATTAATCTACTCTTACTATGTTTTATTCTTTGTGATTGAGATTTAAAAGGAGATATTACATCCTTGCAACCATCTCTTCTACAATCTCCTTTCATTCTTAAGGTTTTATAATCTTCATATTGATCTTCGCCATGATCCTTGTGAAATCTTCATGAAGCCATGATCATACTTCCGATTGATTTCAAAGCATGTTAGATTTACTCCTTTGTTTTGTTACAAAAGATTTATTGTTAATTTTTTTCCGAAGATTTTGGGAGAAGAAAGGTCAAGATAAAAGCAATGTTCTAAATCTCTTTAGAAGCCTAGCACTCTCCCAATTTTGAAGGACAAAATTATTTTAAGGGGGGGAGAATGTGACATCCAGCCCAAACCTAGCAAGGACACCCTATTTGTTTTGGGATAAAGAAAGACTTTTTGATATTATACCTTAAAGTTGGACTTTGATTTCAGTGTTATTATCTTTGAAAGCCTTAAGAAGTCATGCTAGACCTTTCCCTTAGGGTAGACCTGTAATATCCGGCCTTATCCTAACCTTGACCCAGCTTGGAATCTGTTATGTTTGTAGGTCCGAAGACCCAAAGTGGGGGAAAAGAGACTTGTGGACCCTTTTGGTTTATGATTTGGTGTCGGAGCCCAAGCCCATGGACATTGACAATGATGCCCCTCACTTGAGAGCATTGTTAGTGTTAGTTTTGAATCTGCGCACTGAATAGGGGTGAATTAGTTGAAATACCTAATGAACTCCTGTGGTCAATCCAAATATATTTCCTGAAACTAGACTTCTTGTTGGACTTGTAGGAGAAAACCCCACTCAATTTGACCCCATATAGCCCCCCAACTCCTTGTCCGAAGTTGCTGAACTATGTCTGGCAAATCCTGCTTGCGCATCAAAGAAGGTGAGCTTAGTTGGTGGACTTAATGAACTCTCATGCTTGATCCATAGGTATTTCTGGAAACTAGACTTCTTGATTGACTTGTAGGAGAAAACTCACTCAATGTGACCCCGTATAGCCCTCCGAATCCCTGTTCGAAGTTGCTGAACTATTTCTGGATTTTCTGCAGAAACCTATTACTTGTTTTGGTCGATGCCATCAACCAAGGACCATCGACCAAAGTTACCCAGATTCAAGAAAAGAATGCTTTTTGGAAATTCCTTCCTCTATTTAAGTGTAACCTCGAATCTAGAACCATATTTCACTCATTTCAACACCTGAGAACGTGGGAAGGCTCCTCTTAGGCTCCTCCTTGGCTTGGGTGATGATCTTCTACAAGAATCATTGTTTCTCTTCTCAAATCTCTTCTCCAAGGTATGTAATCTCTCACTCTCTCTCTAATCTACATCTACCTCATCTTGTTCTTTCTACTGAGTTCATGAAGAAGGTGCTGCAACCTTGCAACCACCTCTTCTACAAACTATTTTGCTTTGATTAAACCTCTCTTCACCCTTTCCATGCTATGATTCTCATACATGATGTTCTTGCTTTCTTATTTTGATTTTTCTCTTCTTTACAACATGAATTCATCTCTTAATCTGATTTTCTCTTTCATTTAGGTCTGATTATATGTTAGTATGTATCTCTAATCTACTGCCCATCTTTCCCTTAATTGAATTCCTACGTTCTCTTGCAATTGCAATTGATTCCATTGAAGAAAATGATTCTTGCAAGTTTGAACCTAAGACTTCAAATTGGGGGTTTTCAATTTGACCATTGGATCATGATAATTCTGGCTACATAGTCTCCTGCTACTGTTCCTAGCATCCCCTCCGATCCGAACCCCGAAAGACCAATTTCGGACCAAAATCCCGAAAACCCATTATGCAGCCCCGAAGACAATTTTGGTCGATCCTCTTTGGTCGATGCCATCGACCAAGGACCATCGACCAAACTTGTTGCTAACAGCAACCTTGCTCCGTTTTGACCTGTTTGACCTCCGATTTTCCCAATTTCTTTTCTAACCTTTCAGTTATGTTTGTCTAGGGTCTTATTACCATCTTTGGATCATTCTTTTGAGATTGTTGGGCTATCATCATCGTGACTTAAGGTAAGGACGGTTGTTACTATAACTACATAGATTATGAGATTCTTGCTTCTATGTTAGAGACTTAGTAGATTTACCTTCTTTATCGTATTTCCTATAGTATATGATTGTTATAAGTACTTCAAGTATAGTAGTGCCATGTTTACATATTCTTTTGTTATTATGATTATGTATTCTTAATAAATTCATATGTAATTGATCATGTTATGGTATGTATCTTTCTATATGATGAAATGTCATCTATGTATGATATGATGGAATTGAGAATGTGATTGAATAGGTATGATTTGGGATTGGGGAATGTCCTATTGACATTTCTGTCCTTGGACATCGGAAGGAATAGTATGGGATGTTCTCCGAAGATGCTCATCGACGCTTTTTCGAATTATTGGATGACATATATTGGACTTGTCTAGATGTATGGCTAGGATGTCCCCGTCGTATCAGATCCGAATTGGAAGGGCATTGAGACCGAACGACCCATGGTAGTGTATGGTTTGATGGGCGCTCTAGGCCGGTAACCAATTTGGTAGGGGACATAAACCATGCTACGAATACCCGAAAGGGGCCATCTATTGGTAGGGTTGCAAATAGCTAGACTTGGGCTCACGGGCGCTCAAGACCGGTAACCAATCCGTGAGAGGACGTGAGAGCTTCCCGTTTACTATTTGTGGATGACCAATAGGGTTGATGAGTCTGTAATCTGGGATTACATTGACTCTAGTGTGAAGGATACCGGAAAGGATCGCCAGGGGCGAGGAATGGACGTATCCGGATCTGACTTGATACGACTGAGTAGATGACTTGCATTGGGCTAGGCTTTACTGTGACATGCGTCAGTACTTATAACAAACGGTGATGTGAGAGATTGGTGACCGATTCCCCTACCATTGTTTGATATGACTTTACCCAATTACCACGGCATTCCCAAGATACAGAATGGGTTGAGGGAGAGTGACTGACAACCCAAAGAAGTATGGTGCTATGACTTAAAGCATGTCTACCAAAGAGACTAGCATACATAGAGTTAGAATCATAATTGCATCATGTGTTTCATATCATATTGCATCATGCTATGTTTTGTAACATGTATCTATGTTATTGTGAAATAACTTGCCTTGCTGAGTTCTTTTGGACTCACTCCTTTTTGCAACATTTTGTTAGACTCTATTGCAGGTACCACCATTGTTGACTATGATGGTTAACATTCTGAAGACCAAGTTGATGACCCATACCCCACTGGTCACGGTGTACAATTTGATAAAGACTAGTAGTCCGAGATTGGGACTTATTTGAAGCAGTTCGGCCTTTGCACTTGTGTGCTAATGTTGGGATATCGTCCCATTTTCTTTTTAACCTTTTAGTTATTCTGTTGAGGCCGTAGTTTAGTCTGTTCCTTTGTCATGTTGGGAACCATTTGTAACCCTTCATTTTAGTCGACCTACCTACCGCTATTATTATAGGATGGGTTTCCTCCCTCCTTTTCACACTTTGACTATTTGTCCTATTTGTATCATTTCCGCACTCTGATATTATTTGTGAAACCTTCTGAGATCTTTTCTAGACTTTTATTATTAAATTATTTGAATACAAAGAATTGTTCTTGCTTTTAATTATATTATTGTGCTAAGTGACTATGATCGTTCCTATACTTGATCGGCGGGACCGTAATTCACTCCCCCGGGTATTCCAGATAGGGTACCCCCTTGGTGGATTTTGGGCTGGATGTGAAAGAAAGGTACGCTGAATAGAACTATCACTATTGGTATTATTATTGTTCACTACTTTCTTGTCGTCCTTAATTGGATTCCTAACTAGATCGTCGGAGGTGAAAACTCGACCTCCACGATCGTGCTCATTCTTGCAGGTTCAACCGGCTGAAGGGACGAACAGGATTGTGCAGAAACAATTGGCGCCATCTGTGGGAACTCTGATCAAAAAGCCATTATGAGGACAAGATCAGGTTTGGTAATCGAAGATGGGTCTACCGGAGAAAAAGAGGTCGACCAAGGCACAGTTCCACAAGGAATGGAAAAAATTCCCAAACTCCAAATTCAGCAAAATCCTCCAGTTCTTCCAAACCCTCAAGCAAGTCAATACGCGACAATGCATCAAATTGTCGAAGTTCAAAAGGAGCAGACTGCAATGAGGAAGGAAATCTCATCCCTGAGCGAGCTGATCAGGATGGCCATGCGCCACGTAGTCGCTCCCGAAGCAGATTCTCAGAAAAAACAAAAAAGTCCCGAAGGGAGCAGGCATGACCGACCACCCGTGATCGACCAGATACCTCGACCATCTCAAAAGGAGCTGCAAAAGAGACAGCAAAGTCTCGAACTTCGAAAGAAGTTATTCCAAAAAAGAATCCTCCAGTCGACGAAGACGGAGATCGAGGAAGCAACACAGATCCAGCAAAAGCTTCAATGGACAAAAAAAACCACGATGGTTTGAACAAGCGGGATGAAGAGATGAATAAGCGCATCACCGACCTTGACGAAACCGTCAAAAAATTGAAGAATCCTAGCAAAGACGAGCTATATGCCGTCTTAAAAGAGGATCCTTTCATCAAAAGCGTCTCGGAAGCAGAGATGCCAAAAGGTTTCAAATGCCCTACCTTCACCACATATGACGGATTGAAGTGTCCAAAACATCACATCACCCATTATAAGTCCGTCATGTCTACTTTTAGACACAATGAAGCAACTATGTGACGCAGTTTTCCGGCCTCATTGACCGGAGCAGCATTAGATTGGTACCAGGCTCTGCCTAACGGCACAATAAAAAGTTTTGACCATCTAGGTCGGACTTTCTTATTGCGTTTCCAAAGCGGAGTAGAAACCAAAAAGAGAGAGGATACCTTGTTTGCTATAAAACAAGGGCGAACGGAGTCCATTAGAGACTTCCTCGTGAGATTCAATAATCTGAACATGCAGATCGAAAATCTGGACGAAAAGATAGCCTTCCACGCCTTATACCAAGGACTCACCATGAAGGCCTACTCGAGAGACTCTTGCTTGACATGCCTAAAACGTATGATGATCTCAGGGAACAATGCCACAAACAAGCAGAGATATCATAAACAATTGAATCTCGAAAGAAGGAGCATCCAACCACTGAAGCAAGAGCACACAAAGAAAAACACCAACTCGTCAAAAGATCGACCATAGACCCGACCAGGGATGGTCGACCTGACCAGGTAGGGTCACAAGCTATAAGGAGATCAGAAATCCTAATGCAAATTAAAGATCGAGGAATTCTCCAGTGGCCCGATAAGCTACATTCTCGTCCAGGAGATCGTGATAAAAACAAATATTGCGAGTTTCACAAAGATCATGTACTCTGGACAGATGACTGCCGACAACTAAAAGCAGAAATTGATAGGATCATCTCTCAAGGGCAGCTCACAAAGTACCTCCGACCTACCCAACTTGGTCAAAAGCAAGTAGAAGGAGGTAAGAAAAGATCCGAATCTCCAAGCAGAGAAAGACGCCTAAACAAGGCCCGACCACGGGAGGGAGGAGATGACCAGAAACGACCACCAATATTTACCGTGTTCGGTGGCCCAACCGAGGAGTCAAGTAGACAAGCCAAAAGAAAAGAACGATAGGTGGGGAATGCCGAACACACAACCATCACAAACAAGGTAAATCTTTCATTCTTTCTTCCATTTTCATCTTCTCATGCTTGCATTTCAATCAAAACCATGCTTTGCTTGTATCCAATGCTAGAAAACATGCTTAGGAATGCTTAGAAACATATTCCTTAGGTTTTAAACACAATGCCATGCATAGACAACAAGTTCTAACATATTGGTGTTCATCTCGCAACGTTTTCATACCGAAATTGTTAACTTTAGAAAATTTTCGTTTTCTCACAAACCGCTTGAAATTTCCGCACGAAATCAAATGCTACATGCTCAAGATGATATTGTAGATAGGTCCATAAAATTTGATTTAACCAATTTCAACTTTTCAAAAATCCAATTTTGACCTAAATTGCAAAATCCCCAAATTTTCCTTCTTGCTGAATTTTTCGCTTTAATTCAAGTTTTCGATCGATTTTCTTCAAACAAACTTCATAGACATGAAATTCCAAGTATTGCGCACATGCTAGTATATTCAAATCAAATTTTCCCCAAATTTGAAATTTTTCGAAAAATTACGAAAATACCCTTTTGGCTCAAATCTTAAAGTAGCACTAACTGGAAATGTCTCTTGTCTCTTTCACAGATACACACTATGCAAGGGAGGGCGAGGACAAGGTAGAGGTCGTGGTCGCATTGTAGGGGCACTTAGGGGCAGAGGTCGGGTTCCTTGAGCCTAGACGGGAGGTTCGGAGACCGGACATGTTCGACACACCTCAGGCCGAGTTTTGTACGAGGCCTACTTCGGTTACTGTAACATCGAGTTGGGACGTCTGCTTCACCTACGCCAGCTCAGAGTCTTTAGGATTCGGCAGAGATTCGACACGTTGCAGTGGACACATCTCTTCACTGAGGATCTACCGGTATACCCGGAGCTAGTGAGGTTGTTTTTCAGCAACCTTACTTACACAGAGGAGGCTCGAGGTCAAGGACATCCACTTAGACTTGTCCCCAGGAGCAGGGTCTTCCAGACTCAGATTCGCTTTTCCACTCGAGCACTGGCTGAGATCTTGCAGGTTCCTTACTATCCACAGCAGTGTGTGTGGATACCTGCAGGAGCAGATTTGGACAGCTATCTGATGTCGTACGAGCTACGCGAGATATGCTCTACACTATGGGATAGTCGTTGAAGCTTCACTCCGTGGACCAGCAGACGGATGATGGATTCTGCACGGATTATCGGTCGCATAGTCGGCCGAAACATTATGCCGAAGGCCGGACATCACCATCGAGTCACAGTGATGGAGGCCTTAGTCATCTACCGCATCTACATGGGCTTCGAGATCGATCTCTCCTACATCATTCAGCAGGTCATGCTGGACTTGGTTCTGCGGCCTAGCATGCGGAACCTTTGCTATGGGAGGCTACTGACCTTGATCTTCAGGCATTTCGGGGTGAGTTTCGAGGATACACCAGTGGACACTAGTTCACAAGGATATGTCATCGGGACTCGGACCATTCGTCAGATCAGACTACAGCAGTCTGAGAGATCTCCTGGTCCGGAGGGTGAGGATGATGAGGAGACAGAGGATGAGGATCAGGAGTCAGAGGATGGAGGAGAGGATATCGGTTCTGATAGTGATGATCAGGCTGGAGACGATACAGAGATGCACGAGGCTGGGCCAATGCATCACGAGTTTCCTTCATCGCACTTCGAGGCAGGTGGCCCCTCTCATGCAGTTCCAGAGACTTCAGATCTTTGGGCACAGATGAGATCGATGACTTCCATGCTAGAGAGGATGGAGGTCAGATAGGAGCAGATGTATGAGAGGATGGAGTCACGACAGGATAGGATAGAGCATCAGGTGACTCAGCTAGCGGAGGAGTTCAGAGCATACAGAGATCAGAGGAGATCACCTAGATAGACTGTACCCTAGGATTTTCATTTATGCATTTCAGATGTAATCGTTGTAAAAGCTTTTGAAATTAATGAAGTTCATTTTGTTTCACTTAATTATTGTATATTATGCACCTTTCTTTTATTTGCATTAGTGACATTTGTTTAAGTATAATTATGGTATGTTATTCGGAAATGTTCTGTTATGCTTCATAGGTTAAGTTTCTAATCCAAGTGTTCTATTATTCACTTCTAAGAGTAGAGGAGTCATTTCAGATCTATGACTCAGGAATGTTCAGTTATTATCTTTTGTGGTTAGGATTTCCTCGAACCTTGGGCTCTGATACCAATCTGTCACATCCTCCCAGCCGGTACCCTATCTGGCATACCCGAGAGTGTGATCCACAGCCCGAAGATCGGTATCGAGTAATCAACCTCCCACATAAACAATAACATAATCATGAACAATAATAATCGAAGTGCGAAAGATAAACCATAGATCCAAATAAGGAAAGAATGAATCATATATAAATCAGAGTACTAAATATAATCAGAGTGTCTAAAACAGATTAGTAAAGTGAAGCGAAATCCCACTCTACAACCAGCGGAAAAGTAGTTCTAAAAAAGAGGAAACAGGATAGAATCTAATCCCAATAGCAGGTACAATAGGTAACTAAATTGTTCTCAATCTTATAGACAATATCCCTATAAGTATAAATCTCATAAATGGCACAAGGGCGCTTCCACTCTATGGTCGGACTAAGCATCGTACGGAGCATAACCACTCGCGGGATCTTCAGTGTAATTGTCGTAACCGCAATCACCTTCCTGGAGATATGCCTCTTCTCCTTGCGCTTCTTCATACGAGCAGTCATGATATTCAGAACCTGTAGAATAGTCTAACAAACATTGTACAATAAAGGAATGAGTTTCAAAGAAATTCAGTAAGGCAGTTAAATCCATAATAACATAAATGGCAGGATTACAAAACAAACATAGATGTAATATGGTATGAGATAAACAATGAATGTATGAATCTAACTCTATATATGTTGGTCTCTATTGGCAGACATGCTTTAAGTCATAGCACCGTACTTCTTTAGGAAAGTCTCAATCACTCATCATCAGTTGGTAATGGGTCCGGCATCCCTCGGGATATTCCATGGCTGGGGGTATAGGTCACCACTCTCTCACATAACCATTGGTCTAAGTACCGGCGCATGTCAGGGTAAAGCCTAGCCAAATGCAAGTCTCCTACTTAGTTACATCAAGTCAGATCTAGATACGTCCATTCCTCGTCCCTGACGATCCTTTCCGGTATCCTTCACACTAGAGTCCTCATAGTCCCTGACTACGGACTCATCAACCCTACTGGTTATCCACATATGGTAAACGGGAAGCTCTCACGTCCTCTCACGGGTTGGTTACCGGTCTTGAGCGCCCGTGAGCCCAAGTCTATCCATATGCAACCCTACCAATAAATGGCCCCCACAATGTGATTCCTGTCCTCTCACGGGTTGGTTATCGGTCTTGAGCGCCCATGAATCCCCATTGCTACCACGGGTCGTTCGGTCTCAATACCCCTCCGATTAGGGTCTGACATAACGGGACATCCTAGCCAAACACTACTAGACAGTCCTAGATATGTCATCCAACAGTTTAGGAAGGTGTCCAGAGGGCATCTCCGGAAACATCCCATAATATTCCCGTAGTAGTCCAAGGACAGAAGTGTCAAAAGGACACCTCTCCTTTCCAAACCATACTTAAGCATACACAAGCATCAATTCATAACATCACATATATGGTAACTTCATATATGGAAAGAAATCAATAATTACAATCAACTTGTATATAACTGGTAAGTAAATCATACATGAGTCAATTCAATATAAATAAGTAATGCTACGATATCAAGACAAGACCACAGTAGTATCACATTATAAGAATCTAATTAAAGAAATAAATTAACAAGATTCAAATATAGAAACTAAGATATGCAATTTATGTTGTTAAAGAAGTAACCATCCTTACCTTTTATAACTTGCAAAGGAATCCTAAGAAATCAAGTAAGATCTTGACAAACTTGAGAAGAAGGTCCTAAACAAGTGTATACAACATATTAGGAAAGATCCCTAACAGAAAAGATACCAAAACATCCAAAACAGACCAAATCTGGAGTTGTCTGTTTGTACTCATTGGTCGATTGGATTGGTCTACTGCCCCAGTCAACCAATGAAGACAGTAGCCTACAAAATCAGAGTTTTAAGATATAAGATCCGAATTTGGTGGTTCAAAAGGGTACTATCAAGGGGTAAACTACATTAGTAGTATCCTAACATATAGGGGACCTCAAAACACTAATCGAATCAAGTCTTCAAGATACAAATTAGGAAACAAAAAGTTACCATAATTAGATCAATCATGGTTCTTGAAGAATTCAAGATAGAAATCATAGACAAGAACAATAGGAGAATGAATCATTGATTCAGATAAAGATATCATGGAAGGCATACTTAGATCTTCAAGAAAATAGACCTAAGAGCATAAATCTAAATAAGGAAACAAAACCTACCATAGATGTAACTATCATGATTCATGAAGAAAGCATGGTATGGTAGGAGAGAAACAACTAGAGATTGATAGATCATGGATCATGAAAAGAAAACACAGCAATTGACTACTAGCATGATCAATATAGTAGATCTAAGAAGATCAGAATTCAAATCAAAAGATGAACAAAGACAAGATCATGATTTGATCATGATTCCTTCAAAAGCTTGCAATGATCATGGTTAAGATCATTGCATTAGCCATTAATCCTTAGGAAGATCATGAGAGACAAGTCCAGAGATGTTTGCAACAGAGAATGCAGCATCTCCTCTACTGTCTCAACTCAAAAAGGAAAGAAAAACAGAGATGGAGGAGAAGAAGAGAGTGTAGACATACCTTTGATGCAAGAGGAAGAGTTTTGACAAAGATCCGTCAAGAAAAACACCAAGGATGCAAGGGAGATGACTTGCAGAGGTCTTTGGTTCGTTCCAAAGAGTTTGGAGGCAGAAAATACGAAGTAGACTCGAGATTGGACTTAAATAGAGCAACCAAGACCTAATTGCCAAAGACAGAACCCATTGGTCGAGTGGATTGGTCGACTGGTCCAGTCGACCAATCAGTTCAGCAACTCCTAAACAGGGAATTGAAGACCCAGATCAAATCCAATCCTAAAGGTATTTTGCACACATATCAAGTGACTTACCTAATAGGTAGAAATGCCTTCAAACCATGATAGAGAGCACTCCAAGTCCATCAACTAATCCGATCTTCATCAAGATTCAGTTTCCATAAATAGAACCTCATCATCAACTCTCATGGATTCAAAGCCAGACACCAAGTCCTCCACTAGGATGGCCCAAAGCTGACTTCTTACTTTATTTCAGGTCACTGGACCTACAAATAACAAGGTTTCCGGGTCAAGGTTAGGGTTGGGTTTTACAACTTTGGTCGGAACAGAGGTCCATAGAGTTCTGGTGGATACAAGGTCATCGGCAGATATCTTGTCATTAGAAGCTTTCAAAAAATTACAAATAGACGAGAAAATGCTGGTCCCCTATGGAACACAGTTGTACGGCTTTACAGGAACCTTAACCCAAGTAGAGGGCACAATCAGATTAGATCTCCGTATTGGCAAATAACCCAGAGACAGGGTCATTCAATTGAATTTTATGGTTGTCCGAGATTTGTCTGCTTATAATATGATCTTAGGACGACCAACCCTATGTACTCTAGTAGTATCGTCCTTACACATGAAGATGAAATTCCCTACAAAAAGGGGAATAGGAGAATGTTCCGCCGACCAAAAAGGAAGCCGGCAGAGCTACGCCAATTACATGAGAAAAAGAGTAAAAACAAGCTCTACTATGGCGGTCGAAATCAGAGATGATCGTAATGAAGAAGCATGCAAATGGCAGAGCCTGTTGAAAAGTTGGAAAATATTATGATGAATTCAAAAGAAGATCAGGGAACAATGATCGGAGCAGAACAAGAAGAAAAGTTCAAAAATAGTCTAACCAAATTCCTACAGGAAAATGCTGACGTCTTTGCATGGTCGGCAGAAGATATGCCAGGAATAGACAGAGAAGTATCCGAGCACAGGCTAAACATCGACCCTCAAGCGATTCCACTGATACAAAAGAGAAGAAAATTTTCTTTGGAAAAGCATGAGGCCATCCGAACAGAGGTTCAGAAGCTAAAGCAGTCCGGATTCATTAGACCCATTGACCACCCAACTTGGTTGGCCAATGTGGTAATGGTAAAAAAGACAACCGGAAAATGGAGAATGTGCACAGACCTCAACAAGGCTTGTCCGAAGAATTGTTATCCTTTACCAAGAATAGACCTGCTTATCGACGCAACGGCCAGTCATGAGATGCTCAGTTTCATGGATGCCTACTCAGGATACAACCAAATCTTGATGGATCCAGCCGACCAGAAACACACAACATTCATGACGGACAGGGATAGTTACTACTACAAAGTAATGCCTTTCGGTCTAAAGAATGCTGAGGCAACCTACCAGCGAGCGGTCAACAAAATTTTCGAGCGACAGATACGTCGATGACATGCTGATAAAGAGCACATCTCAATCCAACCACATTAAAGACCTAGCAGAAATATTTGAGGTACTCCGAGCATACAAAATGAAGCTAAACCCAGCAAAATGCGCTTTTGGAGTATCATCAGGAAAATTTCTGGTGTTCATGGTATCCCAAAGATGAATAGAAGCTAATCCGGAGAAGATAAAAGCCATACAAGAGATGAAACCACCAAAAAGCATCAAAGAGATCCAAAGTCTCACTGGTCGGGTAGCAGCCTTTAACAGGTTCATAGCCCGATCAAGAGAGAGATGCTTTCCCTTCTTTCAAGCTCTAAAAAACATCTCCAAAAAAGGAGTACCAGAGTGGAGCGAGGAATGTCAACGAGCGTTCGAGCATCTGAAAGAAAAGTTGACTACTCCACCCCTACTCATACGACTGACCACAATAAAGGAACTTATCATCTACCTGGCAACTTCGCCTCTTGGCTGTTAGCACAGTGCTAGTGTAAGATGAAGGAAAACAACAAAACCCCATCTACTACGTGAGTCATGTACTCCTTGATGCTAAAACAAGATATTCAGAGGTGGACAAGCAAGCTTTTGGCCCTGGTCATAGCAGCCAGAAAGCTGAGACCATATATTCAGTCACATCCTATCGCAGTATTAACAAACTTTCCCTTAAAAAAATACTTGCACCGATCAGACTTGGCCGGAAGACTGGTATCATGGGTAGTTGAGCTAAGCGAGCATCAAATTGAGTTCCGACCAAGACCCGCTATTAAAGCACAGGTCCTAGCGGATTTCATCCTCGAAACTTCTGAACCAAAGCATAAGCAAGAAGAAGAGACCGCTTCCGAAAGTATCAAAAGATGGATATTGTCGGTAGATGGTTCTAGCAACACACAAGGGAGTGGAGCGGGATTACTCCTAATAAGCCCAGGAGGATTCCAAATACGGTATGCACTACGCTTCCAATTTAGGGCCTCAAACAATGAAGCAGAATATGAAGCATTAATAGCAGGTCTTCGTATAGAAAAAGCCCTCGATATTCAAAACATCGAAGTCAAAGCGACTCACAACTAATTGTGAATCAAGTGAACGGGCTATATGTAGCAAAAGAAAAAAGGATGACTAAATATCTGACCATGGTCAAACAATACATACAATGCTTCCAAGACATCCAAATCCAACAAGTCCCTAGAGCAGAATGCCCTATCTAGGTTGGCTATAGATGAAATGGATGCAAAACCAGTCATATATATGGAAGAGCTACAGTTTCCAAGCATCAGTCTGACCGATCAGATGCACGTACAAACCGAGCATGGTTGGATGACTCCAATAATCAATTATTTGGAAAGTGATTTACTACCAAAAGATCCAAAAGAAGCTTGAACTGTAAAGCAAAGAGCAGTCAGATACACCGTCAGAAATGACAAGTTATACAAAAAGTCTCTAACCCGACCATTGTTACGAAGCATAGAGGCTCTAGAGGCAACTTTCATCCTAAAAGAAATTCATGAAGGAAACTTTGGAAGTCATATAGGAGCCAGAGCCTTAGCAAACAAGGTAATAAGGCAAGGGTACTATTGGCCCACACTACAAGAAGATTCAAAAACTCATGTCCGCAAATTTGACAAATGCCAGGCACACACCAACATACCTCATGCCCCTGCAATGCCCCTAACATCAACCCTCTCTCCAATTCCATTTGTTAGATGGGGGATAGACCTGGTTGGAAAACTAACAAAGGCCACAGGGAGTAGAGAATATCTGGTGGTGGCGATTGATTACTTTACTAAATGGGTGGAGGCTGAAGCACTAGCATCCATCAATACCGACCAGATGAAAAAATTAGTCACACATAATATCATGTATCGGTATGGTATCCCAAAGATCATCGTCACCGACCACAGTAAACAGTTCAAAAATGCTGAATTCGAACGATTCTATAAAGAGTAAGGCATAGAGCACCATTGGTCTTCTGTAGCATATCCACAGAGTAATGGTCAAGTAGAAGTTACTAATAGATCAATGCTTGAAGGGTTGAAGAAAATATTGGATCAATCTAAAGGCAGATGGGTGGAGGAGCTACCTAAAGTTCTATGGTCTTACCGAACTACTGCCAGAACGACCACCGGCGAATCTCCATTCCGACTAGCTTATGGAGTTGAAGCTCGGATTCCCATTGAAGTTAAGGTCAGATCTATCAGGGAAGAAGAATTCAATGAGAAAGCAAACATTGAAGGAATGAGGGCAAATATAGACTTCATTGAGGAAATCAGAGATAAAGCACAATATCGCCTGGAAGAATACCAAAGACGCATTGAACATATTACAATGCAAGGGTTAAACCGTGACAATATCTCCCTAGAGATCTAGTCCTCCACAAATCATTTGCTTCTGACCCCACAAATCAAGGAAACCTTGCTCCAAACTGGGAAGGACCGTACATTGTAGTGCAACAAGTTGCCTCTGGAGCATACAAGCTGCAAGATCCAGAGACCGGGCAACTAATACCTCAGACCTGGAATTCAAACAACTTGAGGAAATACTATCAATAGTATAGTATTAAATACTCAACAAATTTTGGAATTTTTTCAGTCTTTTTTAAATTTTTTAGATATTCATGCCATAGTCCGTGATTTAGACATTATGAATTTTTTTCACTATTGAATAAAGTTTTTGAAGTTTCTACATATCATCACAGCTCATGCTAGAATACCTAGCTAAGATGATCGGGGGAGTACAGACAGGACTTAAAATTCATAAACCGACCTACTAAGGTCGGGAAGAAAAGACCTAAGCTACTTAGGCACAAAAAGACCTAAGTCACTTAGGCATACAAAGACCTAAGCAACTTAGGCATTGAAAGACCTAAATCACTTAGGCACTAAAAGACCTCAGTCACTTAGGCACTACAAGACCTAAGTCACTTAGGCATAAAAAGCCCTAAGATCCTTAGGCAGGAAAACCGACCTACTAAGGTCGGGAAGAAAAGACCTAAGCTACTTAGGCACAAAAAGACCTAAGCTACTTAGGCATACAAAGACCTAAGCAACATAGGCACAAAAAGACCTAAGATACTTAGGCACAAAAAACCAACCAACTAAGGTCGGGAAAAAAGACCTAATGTCACATCCCCCCATCCAGTACCCTAACTGGCATACCCAGGAGTGTGATCCACAGCCTCGAAGATCAAGTATCGAGGAAATCATCCTCCCACATATACAATAACATAATCATAAAAAAGAAATAATCAAGGTTTAAATATTATAACCAAAAGATTAAAGTCAAGAAATGAATGAACAATATAATCAGAGTGTAGAAAATGATACCAGATATCCGAAGATATCAAAATAGAGTAGAGAGAGGCGGAAACTCACTCCACAAATACAGCGGAATGTAGTATGTAAGTCTAAAAGGAATTACAACTAAATAAAAGAAACTAAGAAAGATAAACTAAACTTAAGAGTCTTCTATCCTATAGATGACATCTTCAAAATAGTGGACTTCATCAATCCAACGGAGATGCTCCAATACCACGTTGCCTTTAATCGTAGTACGCATCTTGATCGCCTGAGGGATCATCAGAGTAATCTTGATTGTTGCCAACGCATTGTGTGTAGTACGCTTCATCGGCTTGCACTTCATCATATTGTCCGTCATAGTAGTCAGTACCTGTAGAATAGTCTAATAAGAGATTGTACAAAAAGGAATGAGTTTCGAAGAAACTCAGTAAGGTAGTTAATCCATAACAACATAAATAACATGTGACAGAACATAACAAGATGCAATGCAATATGAAACAGATAATGTATGTATGCATCTAAACTCTATGTATGCTGGTCTCTATTGGCAGACATGCTTTAAGTCATAGCACCATACTTCTTTGGGTAGGTCAGTCACTCGGCTCGGGTTGGTAGTGGGTCCGGCATCCCTCAGGACAATCCATGGCGGGGGGTTAAGTCACCGCTCTCTCACATCACCATTGGTCTAAGTACTGGCGCATGTCAGGGTAAAGCCTAGCCCAATGCAAGTCTCCTACTCAGTTACATCAACTCAGGTCCAGATACTTCCATTCCTCGCCCCGGGCGATCCTTTCCGGTATCCTTTCCACTAGAGTCCTAATAGTCCCGGACTACGGACTCATCAACCATATTGGTTATCCACATATGGTAAACGGGAAGCTCTCATGTCCTCTCACGGGTTGGTTACAGGTCTTAAGCGCCCATGAGTCCAAGTCTAGCCATATGCAACCCTCCAATAAATGGCCCCCACAATATGATTCCCGTCCTCTCACGGGTTGATTACCGGTCTTAAGCGCTCGTGAATCACACTACTACCATGGGTCGTTCGGTCTCAATACCCTTCCGATTTGGGTCTGACATAATGGGGACATCCTAGCCAAACACTGCTAGACAGTCCTAGGTATGACATCCAATGATTCGGGAAAGCGTCGATGGGCATATCCGGAAACATCCCATACTATTCCCGTAGTTGTCCAAGGACAGAAGTGTTAAAAGGCCACCTCCCAATCCCAAACCATACTTAATCAAACACATTCTCAAATCAGTCATGACATACACAACCAACAATTCATCATATAAAAGAGAATGTAAAAGCATAATCCGATTGAGCAATAATAAACAATTCATATAAGCATGAATAATAAAAAGAATACATAAACAAGTGCTACTGTACTTACAGTAGTATATCAGAAGTATAAAGTACAACAACTGTAATATCCAGCCCTATTCTAACCTTGACCCTGACCCGGATCCACTGTTGTATTCAGGTCCGAGGACCCGAAGCGGTGGAAGGAGAGATTTATGGACCATTCTGATTGATGATCATGATTCGGAGACCGAGCCCATGGACATTGACAATGATACCCCTTGCTTAAATGCATTGTCGGTGTTTAAGGAAAGTCTGCGCATCGGAGAAGATTAATATGGTTGATGTACCAAATGACCTCCTGTGCACAATCCGAAGGTATTCCCCGAAACTAGACTTCTTGATTGAATTGTGGAAGAAAACTTCACTCAATTTGACCATGTATAGCCTTTCAAATCCCTACTTGAAGTTGCTGTTCTAAACTTGAGTTTTCTGCTGAAAATATTTTGGTCGATCATTTTGGTCGATACCATCGACCAATGACCATCGACCAAAATATCCCAGTCTGCCAAGTTAATGATTCCATGGAATATTCCTTTTCTATTTAATATGACATCGAGCCTTGAGCCTTTTGCAATCATTTTTCTCACCTAGGAACGTGGGGAGAGCTTCCCAAAGCAGCTCCTTGGTTAGTGTGAAGGGTATCTCATCAGAGACACTTAGTTTATCATTGATTCTTGTCTTCATCTTCCACACTAAGGTATGACTCCTCATTCCACTCTCTACCCTACCATTTTCTACTCTTTTCTATTGTCATCTTGCTGATGGGACATTTGGAATGGTGCTGCAACCTTGCAACCACCACTCCAAGTGCCTACTCATGCTCAATCCATGATTCCCTTAGCCATTCATTGATGCTAATGCTTATATCTCATGCCTAGCATATGTATTCCATGATTTACCTATTAACATCATACCATTTGATATCAAACTGAGCTATAGAGTATATTATGTTCATGTTTAACATTGCCATATGATTCCAATCGAATTTCTATTAGTTTCTCTAGCTATTGCATGCTATTCCTCATCAATGCAATCAATTCCAACTCATGCCATGATGTTTATCACTTGAACTTGATAGCTCAAATTGGGGCTTTTTAATTGGACCATTGGATTGGGTTAATTCCTTGATTTATAGTGTCCTACTACTGTTGTTAAGTATGCCTCCAAGTTTCAAATTGATCCGAACACCGGAAGACTCATTTCGGACCAAAATCCCCAAAATCCACTATTCTGCCCGAGGACAATTTTGGTCGATACCATCGACCAAGACCATCGACCAAAGTTGTTCTTGTGACACAACAACCTTGGTCGATTTTGACCCAAATGACATCCGATCTTCCCGACTTCTTTTCTAACTTATTATTGATGTTTGTTTAGGGCCTTAACAGTTCTATTGGACTATTCTTGGTATTCTCAATTCATCATCAACTCATCCAAGGTAAGGATGGTTATATCCATAAACCTATAAGTCATCAAATATTGAACTGTGCTTTATTCAAAGAATGAAATCCCTAAATTTCTTTCAATCATTATGAGACTGTTACATATGTGTTAGAACAGTAACATTTAAATCTTTATACTTTTGTTGTGTTACTTTATCATTTTGATTTGCTTATGTTTATAATGATTCGTTTCAATATCATGATTTGATTACTATTATGAATATGCATTGGATGCATGAGAAATGATGAGATTGGATGTGTGATTGCTTACGTATGACTTGGGATTGGAGGGTGTCCTACTGACACTTCTGTCCTTGGGCATCGGAGGGAATAGTATGGGATGTTATCCGATGGTGCCTATCGACACTCTCCCGAGTTATTGGATGACATACATAGGAATGTCTAGTTGTGTGCCTAGGTTCATCCTTGTCGTGTCAGACCCGAATCGGAAGGGCATTGAGACCGAACAACCCGTGGTAGTGTATGGTTGGATGGGCGCTCTAGGCCGGTAACCAATCCGGTAGGGGACATAAACCATGCTACGGATACCTGAAAGGGGCCATTTATTGGTAGAGTTGCATATGGATAGACTTGGGCTCACGGGCGCTCAAGACCGGTAACCAATCCGTGAGAGGACGTGAGAGCTTCCCGTTTACTATATGTGGATGACCAATAGGGTTGATGAGTCCGAAATCCGGGATTTCGCTGACTCTAGTGTGAAGGATACCGGAAAGGATCGCCGGGGGCGAGGAATGGATGTATCTGAATCTGACTTGACCGATTGAGTAGATGACTTGCATTGGGCTAGGCTTTACTGTGACATGCGCCAATACTTGACCAAATGGTGATGTGAGAGAGTGGTGACCGATCCCCTTACCACGGCTTTTTGATGACTTTACCGATCTTCCCCGGGCATTCCCAAGATATGGAAATGGGAGAGTGACTGACGACCCAGAGAAGTACGGTGCTATGACTTAAGCATGTCTACCTTAGAGACCAGCATTCATAGAGTTAGGCTCATATCTGCATCATATGTTCCATATCACATTGCATTATTATATGTTATGAATGTGTATGATTTCTAATTATGGAATAACTTCCTTGCTGAGTTCTTCGAACTCATTCCTTTTTGTGCAAATGTTTTAGATTACATTCCAGGTACCAAAGATTACGATGGCACCTCCTATGAGGCGGACTATGATTCCACATACTACCGTCCGGGTAGTGGCGTCGGTGAGGATCCGTATATTGGAGCCGAAGAGGATTACTATCCGCACCAGGGTTAGCCCCACACTTGTGCGGGAGCAGCAGCGCTGGGTTTACTTCATCCGTACTGTTGAGGAGACTACCATTAGTATAGAAGAAACCCTAGCATAGTGCCCCATTCCCCTGGTGTATTTGTGGAACCTTGGATATTGTAATTAACTTGTCTTTGAATTATTCTGGTGACATTCGGATATGTAACTAACTTGATTTACTTCTTTTCCGCTGCTCTGAGAGGGTGGCTACCACACCTTCTCACCCTTTATGATTTTGATCACACTTTATTATTATCTATATTCCGCACTCTGATTTAGTTAATCTTGTCTTATTCATGATACTTAGTATTAGTTGTTTTTACCATTGATTATTATTGTTCATGATTGTGTTACCGTGTATGTGAGAGGCATGGACCTCAGATCATTGATCCTTGGACTGTGGATCACATCCCAGGTATTCCAAATGGGGTACCGGCTGGGTGGATGTGACAACAACAGTAAACAACCTCATAGTTTCATAAAATAGAAACCAGAGAGTATGCGATCTATGTAATTAAGGAAATAACTGTCCTTACCTTATATAACTCGCAAAGGAATCTTAGGGAATCAAGTATGACCTTGACTAAACTTGAGAAGAAAGTCCTAAACAAGTGTATACAACATATTAGGAAAGATACCTAGAAGGAAAGATATCAAAACAGACCAAAAATGAGGTTATTGTACTCATTGGTTGATTGGATTGGTCTACTGCCCCAATCGACCAATGAGTTGACCAACCGAGACAGTGGCCTTCAAGAATCAGAATTTTGGGAAAATAGAACTGAATTTGGTGGTTCAAAAGGGTACTAAACAAGTGATAAACTATAATGGCAGCATACTAGTATATAGAGGACATCAAAACACTAATCGAATCAAGTTTTCAAGTTACAAATTAGGAACCAAAAAGTTACCCTAATTAGGTTAATTATGGATCATGAAGAAAGTATGGTATGATCAAAGATAAAGAACTAGAGGATGATAGGTTACAAATCTTGTAAAGAAAACACATTGATTGACTTACTAATATGATCAAATAAAATAGATCCAAGAAACTAGGGTTTCAACCTTTATGGCTCTCATGAAAAGGTTGAGATCACAGGATGAAAGGGAATAAATTGTTTGGTAAAAAACAACAAGAAAATCATTCAATGATCAAGTTTAGATTAACATAAATATTGCCCATGAGGTTTCCCTCGCATGGGAGGTTACCAAAAGTTTCCAGAAAGATCATACAAGGGTTAGGGTTTCAAGAAAATATTTGGCTAGGGTTAAGATCCTGACGATGATCATAGATCTCGCAAGAATGCAGCATCTATTTCTTGATCTCAATCAAGAGCAAGATTAAAGAAAAGAAATTCAGAGATGGAGAAGAAAAGAGAGCGTAGACATACCTTTGTTGTAGGAGGAAGGAGATTACTTGGGTTCTTGCGAGATATCAACCAAGGATGCAAGGAAATTGATTAGAATGGAGTTCTAACTCGTTCCAGAGGCTTAGGAGGCAGAGGAGGCGGAGTAATCCCGAGATTTAGACTTAAATAGAATAGCCACGACCTAATTAGCAAAACAGAACCAATTGGTAGATTGGATTGGTCAACTGGTCTAGTCGACTAATCAGGACAGCAAGTTCAAACTGTGGATTTGAAGGCTCAGATCAAGTCCAAACATAAAGGGGTTTTTCACACACCTAAAGTGACTTAGCTAATTGATAGAAATGCCTTCGAACCAATACAGAGAGCACTCCAAGTTCATCATCTAATCCGATCTTCAACAGGATGCAGTTTCCATAAATGGAACACTGACATCAACACTCATGGATTTCAATCCAGCCACCAAGTCTTCTACAGAAATGGCCCAAAGCTGACTTCTGGCCTTACTTCGGGTTGTTGGACCTACAAACAACAGGGTTTCCGGGTCAAGATTAGGGCTGAGTTACACACCTAAGATACTTAGGCACAGAAAGACCTAAGATACTTAGGCACAAAAAGACTTAAGATACTTAGGCACAAAAAGACCTAAGATACTTAGGCACAAAAAGACCTAAAATACTTAGGCACGAAAAGACCTAAGATACTTAGGGACAAAAAGACATAAGATACTTAGGCACAAAAAAGACCTAAGTCACTTAGGCACAAAAAATCGACCAACTAAGGTCGGGAAAGAAAGACCTAAGATACTTAGGCACAAAAAGATCCGACTTTTTATCAAGCTTTTATGTTCGGAAAGGCAAATGTATCAATCGACCTAAGAAATCTTTGATATTAACAAACTGCTCCATTCCAAACAAACAGAGATTACAAATTGAGAAAGGCATAAAATAAAGTAAAGGCCAAAAAGGCCATGCATACAAAAAGACCTTGACTGAACAAAGTCTCAAAAAGTAAAAGTTATAAAGCTTCTCCGGTTTCTTCAGAGTTGGTTCGCCTTTCGAAGTAGAGGTGTCCGAACTACCAACCTCGGGCAAGGGATCCCAGTTATTCAGAAGATCAACCACTTCAACCTCTTGAGGCTTGGGAAACCTTGGACGATCAGCACACCAGGCAGGTCGGGGAATCTTAAGGTCGTTATAGATTCCAGGATCGATCAGGTTTTGAAATCTCTCTAAATCCAAATCCTTGAAAGCTACAATAATGCCTTGGTAAGCATGACGCCGAGCATAGATATATCCTGGCACAACTACCTTGGTCATGAAGTTCCTACAGCCAAATGTTTTGACCCACTTCTTTATCACCTCAATGTGAAGCTCGTGGGGGATGTCTTCAAAAATGCAGGGAGCTTTCTCCTCAACCGCCTTAATCAATTTAGCAACTTGATGATCCGAGCTCTCTAACTTGGCTCGGAGACTTGAAATCTCAGCTTCCTTACCGACCAAGGAACCTTGTGTTTCTTCCAAGGAAGTTTGAAGATAGGTTTTCTCAAGCTCCACAGCTTCGTTTCTCCCATTTAACGCAGCCACCTCGCTGAGCAGCTCGGCTTCCCGAGCAATCAAGGAGCTGTTATTTGACTTCAGAGCTGACAGCTCCTCTTCCAACTTCTTGTTGCGCTGCTTGGCTTCCTGAAGAGAAGAGAAATCTTGCCGAGCCGAGTCAATGCTTTGACCAAGAGATTGGACCAAAGCACTAGCCATCTTGTACACAAAAGGGCAAGTAGTTTACAAATGAAATAAAGAAAAGTAACCTTCAGTACAAGAAGGAAATATCTACACCTCATAGTAATGATGTGCGCTTGCAGGCGACCAAAACTTTGAATATATTCAAAGTCGGATGGAAGAATATCTCCACCGAACCACTCGTTGGCAACTCTAGACATTGAGTGGGAATTGCCCCTGAATACCGAAGAGTTACCATCCAACGACCAGTCTGGTCGAAGAATATTGGTGGAGCCCGAAGAGCTTGAAGCCCTGACTTTAGCTGAAGTCTCTTGACCAGAAATATCCTAACCTAAGGAGGGGTGAGGATCAGATTCCGAACTCTTCTTACTGGCCACCCTTTTTGGTGGTCGGGGAGGAATCTTAAAAGGGTTTCCTTTCCGAACACGAGAAGATGACTTATCCTTAGCAGTAGTCTTATCATTAGATGGAGAAGCCCAATCAGCTTGTACTTTATCCGGCTTGGTCGAATGCTTTGCCTCCACCTCTAGCATAGTAACTGCAGCATCTTCAAAATCATCCTCACCGAGTAACACTGCATCATTTCCTGAGTAAGTTAACTTGGCAAAATAAGGATAAAAGGATAAAGCAAAAGCAAAAGCATACATCTTACCGATCAAGAAACCCCAATGATGAAGGATATTGGGATATTCTGGACAAAATCCATTCACAGCAAGCAAGTTCCGATCTTCAGTGGGGATCATCCGAATACGATCCCTTGCTTCCTGCTCGAATGATGAAAGGGGAGGAAGAATATTTGAACCCTCCCTAGGATTTTTGGGCCAAGAGATCGGAAAATCAGAAGGAGAGGGAGGGCGAACAATGAAGTATCTGGACCTCCAACCCTTAGTATTTGAGGGAAGGGTTCCTAGGACAACTTCTCTCAAAAGCAAGTGCGGAAGGAGAAAGATTTTTAAGCCATTTTCTCCTGTTCGTGCTAAACCGAGCACGAATACTTAAAGTCCTAAACTCCTCATCACTAAGCAGGTTAGGACGAACACCAGGAGACAAGGATGGGTCAATAGAGGTATCACTCTCAGTATCACTGTACCCAGAAGAGGAAGCCTCAGTGTCCCCAGAACGAACAGCCTCACCCTCAGAAGGTGGATATCCATAAGGAATCTTAGAAGGTCTAAAAGCTTTCTTTTTAACACCCATCACTAAGTGAAAGCTACGTTTACAGTCGCGGAAATGGAAGAAATGACAAGCGAGGTCCAAGAAAAAGAAAAAAGAAAATATACCCAGAACACAACACGAAACAAAAAACAAAGACCACCAAAAGATTCGTGAAGAAAAAACAAACTCACTTGTAAGAGGAATCGAAGAACAGAGCTTCTATGAAGGTCGAAATAAGGTCTTATAAATCCTGCAGCCTTCATCTTCTCCATAGATACAACAAGGAGCACAGTAAAAAGTGAAATAGAAAAAGGAGGGACAAATTTATATACTTCCTAAAAAATCCAGATCTAACGGATGAAAGAGGAGAAGTATAGAAAGCTCCTAATCTAATGACTTTAAAGGCTTCCCCATCCAATGATCTAATATAAAGTTTCTTCATGAAGATTCCAATCTAGCGCTGACAATCTTGAATTGAAACGATTAATCTTCTCAGACTTTTGAAATCCCAAAAAGTCATTATTAATGGTCAATACAATGCCACATGTCATCAAAGGAGGACGTGCAAGAAAGAAGTGTGTCGTCGTTTCACGTTTTACGGTGCAGTACCCTGTCAGATGATGTCAGCCATAAAACTTCCAAAACCAGGCTGTGAATGCACACAAGTGACACTGGTCGGAAATGTTGACGTGTTCAGTCACCAAATCTCTAAAGCCTGAACAAGATAAAGCTCGGACTCTAGAGACTAGGGGGCTTATGATGAGGAAAGAATAAATAAACTCGAACCAGTTCGATTTGAGCCTAGTCCGACCAGTTAGGATCAAGTTGGACCGACCAAGTCAAGGTCGGTCGAATAAGTACAAAGGCTAAATAGCTAGGTAAATCTAAATAAGATTTGTAACCAAAGAAACGGTATTCAGTCAAGACTTAACTACTCATATTTGAGTAGGACTCAATGACTAAGATTTAGATTGCAACCTAACTAAGGTTTGAGTCCCACTCAAACTCATACTTAGAAAAGCTATAAAAAGGTATGAGAACGCAAGAGAAAGGTACGCTGAATAGAACTATCACTATTGGTATTATTATTATTCACTACTTTCTTGTCTTCCTTAGTTGGATTCCTAACTAGATCGTTGGTGGTGAAAACTCGACCTCCACGGTCGAGCTCATTCTTGCAGGTTCAACCGGCTGAAGGGACGAACATGATTGTGCAGCAACAATACCCCTTAAGAACGCTTCAATCCCTCCTCATCCCTGACAGATACATCATGGAATACGCCTTTGTTGGATAAGAAAAACCACCACAGCCGGATCATACTCAATCCAAAGTCTTGTAAAATCCGAACTACATGCCCACTTGGGCCACTCCAGACCGTGTATCAACACTCAAACTTAGCTTCCCAGTCTGTTTGCACTTCCAAGTAGACTTTGAAAGACCAACGAATCCTTGTCAAATCATCTCTAAATATTCCTCCTGCCCCACTTTTCCATGATTACCCAGTGAACTCCGATCCAGGGGCGGACCCATGATTCAATATTGGGGGGCCGAAGAATGAAAGCCAGATAACCTTTCCGTTGGGGAAGCACTAATGCTGTTTTGCCACACATATTGTATGGGCCCTTATAAGACCCATTGAAGGTCCTACTTTTAAATTATTTTATTATATTAATGAATAGGTCCACATATATTTGTGGGGACCACACATATTTAAAAAAAGGTAAATTATTGATAGTGTTATTTTTTTCCGATAAAATATAGGTAAATTAAAGCAACAATAATATATATATATATATATATATATATATATATATATATATATAAAATAAAATTCTCTTTGGTAGAAGATGTAAACCAAATTTATTTTTTTTAGGTAAGAGATGCAAACCAATGGTAGTTAATTACCTTACTAACTATAGACATTTTATTCACAAATCACAATACAAAATCAAATAACAAAAATTGAGAAAGAGAAAGAGTACCTAATTGTGGTGTATATTTTTTTCCAAATTTTCTTAAGCCATGTTTAGAAATAGGGAAGAGAATAAATAGGAAGAAAGGAAGGAGAGAGAGGAGAGAGGAGAGAGTAGAGAATAAATAGGGATTGAGGAGTTAGTTTCTAATTAGGAATGAAATTTTGAATATTAAAAAGATTTTTTTTCAAAAATTTCCTTAACCCACATATAGGAAGAAAAGATGAGAGAGAAGAGATGAGAATAAATAGGGATTGAGTAGTTAGTTTTTAATTAGGAATGACATTTATACCCATTATTTTACCTTTAAAAACTGTTCTCAATATTGGGGGGGGGCCAAATAGTGACATTTCACATGTGGGAAGAGAAGAAAAAAATGAAAAAAATTAAGGAAATTAAGAGAATTAATATTATTTTTTTAAAATCCGGCCCCCCCTTGCCCCTCTATTGGTTTGCCCCTGCTCCCGTCCACAATTAATTTCACCCATCCTTTATTTGGAGTATTCCAACACTTCTTGAGGATCCAATATGCTATTAGCCTTCAACTTCAGCCCCATCAAACGCAATTGTAGCAACAGTCCTTGAGCCATGCGCATTACTTGAAGGGAATTCTCTCTTGCCATTTCATATTACCAACCATCCGAATGTAATATGGTACTAATAAGCATCCATTTAACAAAGTAGTACAAAAATCACATCTCTTTGATTAACCACCATATTGATACCTCGTAGATGGTATCCTTAACCTCCAATCGAATGCCAAAGTTAGTGGCCAATTAAAATTTCATTTGAGAGAGAATTCTTCCACACTCTGATTAGTGAGTGGGAGATGTATATTAATATTATATGACTTACAATTCAAATATTTGAATTTGAATTACAACTTGTTTACAATCAAACTCTACAACTTGTTGATACTTTAACTATAACTCAAACTCTTCTTGATCGGTTGGAGATAAGATCAATCGAGGATAGAGCTAGTTACGGTGGATTTGAATTTGAATTTGAATTCAGAGACTTATCATTTACACTCCCCCGCAAGATCATTGGTTGAGAACAGATAGTGAGCTTTGACTTTAAAATTTTGAATCTTGGAGGAGATAAGCCTTTGATGAGAATGTCTGCGATTTGGTCTCCTGTGGGAACGAATTGGATCAAAAGATTTTTTGTGGCGACTTGTTCACAAACAAAATGATAGTCAATCTCGATGTGTTTGGTTCATGCATGAAAGACCGGATTAGCAGCAAGGTAAGTAGCTCCAATATTATCGCAGTATAGAGTTGGTGCAGAAGTGACAACCCCAAGTTCAAGCAGTAGCTAACGTAACCATATCAACTCAGCGGTAGCATTAGCAACCCCTTTGTACTCAGATTTTGTAGAGGAGCGGGCCATAGTGGGTTGTTTCTTGGAACTCCAAGAGATCAAGTTAGGGCCCAAGTAGACACAGTAGCCACTTGTAGATCGTCGATCAATAGTTGAACCGGCCCAGTCTGCATCACTAAAGGCAATGAGAGAAATATTAGTTGTTGGCCAAAATAGAATTCAATGGGATGGGGTCTCTTTTAGATAATGAAGAATTCACTTAACACCAGCCCAATCATCAATTGTAGGGTGATGCATATATTGATAAACCCTATTGACAGCAAATGCGAAGGACCAAGGACAGCTAGATATGTCGATTGGAAGCTTCCCTAAAGAGGCTACTATTCAAGTAAATTTCTTGGTGGTTCGAGAACTTTCGGCTTATAACGTCATCCTTGGAAGGCCATCCTTATCTGTCACATCCACCTAGCCGGTACCCTACCTGGCATACTCGAGTGTGTGATCCACAACCCTGAAGATCAAGTATCGAGGTAATCAACCTCCCACATAGACAATAACATAATCATGAACATAAATAATCAATGTACAAAGTATAATCCAAAAGATCCAAATAAGGAAAGAATAAATCATATATCATCAGAGTACGAAAGACAATCAAAATGTCTAAATCAAAGTGAGGCGGAATCCCACTCTACAACCAGCGGAAAAGTAGTTCTAAAAAGAAAAGGAAAAGGAATGAAAACTAATCCCAGTAGCAGGTACAATAAGTAACTAAATTGTTCTCAATCTTATAGACAACATCTCTATAAATATAAATCTCAAAAATGTTGCAAGGGCACTTCTACTCTATGGTCGGACTAAGCATCGTACGCAGCATAAGCACCCGCGGAATCTTCAGTGTAATTGTCGTAACCGCAATCACCTTCCTGGAGATATGCCTCTTCTCCTTGCGCTTCTTCATACGAGCAGTCATGATACTCAGAACCTGTAAAGAAGTCTAACAATACATTGCACAAAAGGAATGAGTTTCAAAGAAACCCAGTAAGGCAGTTAATCCATAACAACATAAATAGCAGGATTTCAAAGCAAAGTAAAATGCTTATATGATATGAAACACATGATGCAATATGATTCTAACTCTATGTATGCTGGTCTCTATTGGCAGACATGCTTTAAGTCATAGCACCGTACTTCTTTGGGAAGGTCTCATCACACAACGCCTTTTGGTAGTGGGTCTGGCATCCCTCGAGACATTCCATGGCTAGGGGTGAAGTCACCACTCTCTCACATCACCATTGGTCTAAGTACTGGCGCATGTCAGGGTCAAAGCCTAGCCAAATGCAAGTCTCCTACTTAGTTACATCAAGTCAGATCCAGATACATCCATTCCTCGCCCCTGGCGATCCTTTCCGGCATCCTTCACACTAGAGTCCTCATAGTCCCTGACTACAGACTCATCAACCCTATTGTTGGTTATCCACATATGGTAAATAGGAAGCTCTCACGTCCCCTCATGGGTTGGTTACCTGTCTTGAGTGCCCGTGAGCCCAAGTCTATCCATATGCAACCCTACCAACCAATGGCCCCCACAATGTGATTCATGTCCTCTCATAGATTGGTTACCGGTCTTGAGCGCCCATGAATCCCCATTGCTACCACAGGTCGTTCGGTCTCAATACTCCTCCGATTAGGGTCTAAAATAATAGGACATCCTAGCCAAACACTACTAGACGGCCCTAAATATGTCATCCAACAGTATAGGAAGGTGTCCAAAGGGCATCTCCGGAAACATCCCATAATATTCCCGTAGTTGTCCAAGGACAAAAGTATCAAAAGGACACCTCTCCTTCCAAACCATACATAATCATTCACAAACATAAATCCATAACATCACATATATAGTAACTTCTTTTATGGAAAGAAATCAATAATAACATCCAACTTGCATATATTTGCTAAGTAAATCATACATGAATCAATTTAGCATAAACAAGTAATGCTACTGTAATCAAGGTAATTGCATCAGTAGTATATCATTATAAAAATCTAATTAAGGAAACAAATCAAGGATATTCAAATATAGAAAATAGGTCATGCAATCTATGTAATTAAGGAAATAACCATCCTTACCTAATATAACTCGCAAAGGACCTTAGGGAATCAAGTAGGACCTTGACTAAACTTGGGAAGAAAGTCCTAAACGAGTGTTTATAACATATTAGGAAAGATATCAAAACATTCAAAAAAGACCAAATATGAGGTTGCTGTACTCATTGGTCTATTGGATTGGTCTACTGCCTCAGTCGACCAATGAGTCGACCAACAGAGACAGTGGCCTTCAAAAATCAGAGTTTTAGAATATGAAACCGAATTTGGTGGTTCGAAAGGGTACTAAGCAAGGGGGAAACTACAGTGGCAGTATACTAGTATATAGAGGACTTCAAAACACTAATCATATCAAGTCTTCAAGTTACAAATTAAGAAACAAAAAGTTACCATAATTAGATCAATCATGGTTCTTGAAGAATTCATAGTAAAAATCATGGACAAGAACAATAGGATGATGGATCACTAATTGTGAAATCATGAAAAGCATGCATAGATCTTCAAGAAAAATAGATCTAAGACTGAAGAACATCAATCTAAATAAGGAAAGTGAATGAATACATGTTTTCCTTCAAAAGCGAGTGATGATTTTGATGAAGATCATCCACCAAGCGTTAGATCCTTAGGGAAAGAGAGGGAAAGAGTATAGTGATTGTTGCAACAGAGATACAACATCACTACTACTGTCCTCAATCAGAGAAGGAAAGAAAAGTAATGAAGAATCAAAGATGAAACATAGAAGAGGATGATCACATACCTTCTTGTGTAAATGCAAGAGGTTTGACAAAAGATCCGTCAAGAGAATCACCAAGGATGCAAGGGAGATGACTTGCAGAGGGCTCTGGTACGTTCCAAAGAGTTTGGAGGCAAAAAATACGAAGTAGACTCGAGATTGGACTTAAATAGAGCAAGCAAAGACCTAATTAGAAAAATTAGATTTCATTGGTCGATTGGATTGGTCCACTGGCCCAGTCGACCAATGAGTCGACCAATCAGGACAGCAAGTCCAAAACAGGGAAATGAAGGCTCAAATCAAATCCAAACATAAAGGGGTTTTGCACACACATTAAGTGACTTACATAGTAGGTAGAAATGCCTTCAAACCAAGCTAGAGAGCACTCCAAGTCTATCAACTAATTCCATCTTCATTAGGGTGCAGTTTCCATAAATGGAACTCTGACATCAACTCTCATGGATTCTAAGCCAGCCACCAAGTCTTCCACTGGAATGGCCCATAAACTGACTTCTTGCTTTACTTCGGGTTGTCGAACCTACAAACAACAGGGTTTCCGGGTCAAGGTTAGGGATGGGTTTCACATTATCAAAGTTAGGTGCTATAGTTTCAACAAAGCACCTGAAGATAAAATTCCCGACAGAAATGGGAATTGGTAAGGTTTCTTCTGACCAAAGAATCTCTTGACAGTGCTATGTAGCATATTTGAAGGATAAGGAGGGCCTGAGGAAGGTAACTGCGTTACCAATAGAAGTACGAGACAATAGGGACGAGGCAGAGATGCAAAGGCCCGAGCCAGTTGAGAAGTTGGAACAAATTCAGCTGTATCCCGATAATGAAAAAAGAATTACTTATATCGGGTCTGAGCAGTTGGAAGAATTCAAGAAGGAGCTGAAGTCTTTTCTTCAGAAAAACAATGATGTGTTCACATGGTCTGCAAAGGATATGTCGGGAATTGATCGGCAGGTTGCAAAGCATAAACTTTGGATAGATCTGTTGATAGATGCCACAGCAGGATATGAAACATTGAGTTTCATGGATGCATACTCAGTATGCATACTCAGGATACAACCAGATCCTCATGAATAAAAAGGATGAAAAGTTTACTGCTTTCATGACTGACCGTGAAATCTTCTACTACAAAGTCATGCCGTTCGGCCTGAAAAACACAGGGGCTACTTATCGAGGGCTGTCAACAAAATTTTTTAAGACTTGATCGGGAGAAACGTGGAAGCGTATGTTGACGATATGCTGGTGAAGAGCACTGCAAGGTCAAAACACATTGAGGATTTAGCGGAGGTATTTTCAGTAATGCAGAAGTACCAAATGAAGCTGAATCCGAAAAAGTGCGCCTTCGGAGTCTCATCGGGCAAGTTCCTGGGCTTTATGGTATCACAAAGAGATATTGAGGCTAATTTGGCCAAAATATAGGTTTTGATTGATATGGAAGCACCCAAGACTGTTCAAGATGTGCAATGCTTAACGGGAAGAGTAGCTGCGTTGAACCGGTTCATCTCACAGTCGGGAGAAAAGTTCCTACCCTTTTTCAAGGCACTCAAGGATTTGAGGGGCAGTAAGAAGGCAAAATGGACTGAAGAGTGTCAAAAGGTGTTCGAAGATCTGAAGGAAGCACTGGGAAAGACCACCGCTCTGTCTCGACCAAAAAAGGGAGAAATTTTGCAACATTCCCTTCGGCAGTAAGCACGGTGCTTGTTCAGGAAAAAGATAAAAAGCAGTGGCCAATCTATTATGTCAGCCACGTACTACTCAACGCGGAAACACAATATTCCCAGATCAAAAAGTAGGCCTTGGCTCTTATGATAGCAGCCAGAAAGCTACGACCATACTTTCAGGCTCGTCCGATTGAGGTATTTACAACTTTTCCTCTTAGTAAAGTTCTTCGTAAACCTGATTTGTCTGGAAGATTGGTAGCTTGGTCGGTCAAGCTCAGCAAGTTCCAAGTAAGCTTTAAGCCTCAAACGGCAATTAAAGCCCAAGCATTGGCCGACTTCGTAGTAGAAACAACTGCACCAATGGAAGAGATTGTTGAGCCCAGTATTCCAACCATGTGGGAGGTATACATGGATGGCTCAAGCAATAAGCAAAGAGTAGGAGCTGGAATTCTTTTGAAAAGCTCAACAGGTTTTATTATTCGATATGCACTAAGATTCGCATTTGAAGCAAGTAATAATGAAGCGGAGTACGAGGCTCTAATAGCTGGACTTTACTTGTCAAAAGCATTGGCGATAGCGGGGGTATCTATTTTTAGTGACTCACAGCTTATTGTCAATCAAGTACAAGGGGAGTATGGTGCCAAAGAACCCCGATTGCAAAAATATCAAGAGATTGTGCAAGCATTGCAGAAAGAATTCAGGAATCTGAAAGTATGTCAGATCCCAAGAAAAGAAAATACAATGGCAGATGAGCTATCAAGACTAGCTAACGCCAAGGAAAAGAATTTAAACCCTTTGGTCTATATAGAGGAAGTAGCATTCCCAAGTTACCAAAAGAAGGAGGTATCCTATATTGAAGCTTAACGATGCTGGATGGATCCGATCGTGGAATATCTGAGAGATGATAAGTTGCCAGAAGATCCGAAAGAGACGAGATTAATCAAGGTACGAGCAGCACGATTCATAATGCATAATGGAAGGCTATACAGAAGATCCTATGCTGGACCCCTCTTAAGATGTTTGGGTCTCGAAAGATCGGAAATAGCTTTGGCAGAGGTTCATGAAGGAATTTGTGGGGCTCACATGGGCGGTCGAGCCCTGGCACACAAAATTTTAAGGCTAGGTCTTTATTGGCCTAAGCTTCAACAAGCTGCTATGGAATATGTTCGTCGTTGTAGCAATTGTCAAATCCATGCTACGGTATCTAAAAGACCAGCTGAAACCTTGACTTTGATTCTAGACCCCATCCCTTTTGCGATGTGGGGAATCGATATCATAGGAAAATTCACCATGGCATCCGGCAGAAGAGAATATCTAATAGTAGCGATTAATTACTTCACCAAATGGGTCGACGCTAGTTCTCTGGCAACCATCACTGAAAGAAAGGTGGAGAAGTTTGTGCTTGAGTCTATCATTTATTGGTTTGGGATGCCAAAAATACTTGTGACCGATCATGGCACACAATTCGATAATCCACAATTTGAACAATTTTGCAATACATGCTTGATCGAGCATCGTATGTCATCAGTGGTATACCCCCAAAGCAACGGCCAAGCGGAGGTTACAAACTGAACATTACTTGAGGGGATAAAGAAGAGACTCAAAGCTGATAAAGATTTATGGGTTGAAGAATTGCACAACGTTCAGTGGGCCTACCGAACTACGGTTCGAACTCCCACAAGAAAAACTCCTTTTAAACTGGCCTACGGATATGAAGCATTGGCACCTATCAAGGTAATGGCTGGAACACTACAAGAAAGAGAGTTTGAGGAAAAAGCAAATGGAAAAGGATTGCTAGATAGCCTTGACTTATTAGATGAAGTTCGTGCAAAAGCAATAGCATGCACTCAACATTATCAAAGAAGGATAGCGTCACATTATAATTCCCGAGTGAAGAGTCGTCGATACCTAGCAAGAGACTTGGTATTAAGGAATACCTTAGCTTCAGACCCATGCCACCAGAGGAAATTGGACCCTTCATGGGAAGGCCCATATATGGTTATTAAACCAGTTCGGTTCGAGGCATATAAGCTGAAGAACATGACAACAAGCAAAGAGTTGGATCGTTCGTGGAATGCTAGACACTTGAAGAAATATTATCGTTGAGGAGATTATCATTTTCATTCATAATGTAATAGTATTCAACTCAATCAATACAATTCTCAGTTTCAAACTATCTTTTGATTGGGGGCAACACACAACACTCAAGATCAGATCCAGCAACAAAATCAAAAGGCATTGGTTTAAAACCCATGTGGGACCTTCTACAAGGCGTCAGTTTAAAACCCAAGTGAGTCCTTCTCAAACTTATTGAATTTCTTCGGAAATCCTTAAGTAATGGCATTGGTTTAAAATCCGTGTGGGACCTTCTACAAGGCGTCGGTTTAAAACCCGAGTGAATCCTTCTCAAACTTATTGAATTTCTACGGAAATCTCTAAGTAAAGGCATTGTTTTAAAACAACTAAGACCTACTGCAACAGAGACTCAAGTGACTGAAAAAGTTCAAAGATGAAGTTAATTCTTTATTCCTTTAAGCGACCAGAAGGGGCCAACCTTTACATCAAATATACATATGAGATAACAAGTGTTAGAATACAATCTTCGTTCGGTCAAGAAGGAAAGTCATCATCGGTGATCATGGAGAACTCCAAAACAGGATCGAAGCAACTTTGTTAGAAGCAACACAGAGTCAAGAAGAACAGAGTCGGGAAAACATATGATGGCTATTGGCCATGGAAACATGGGTCCTCTCATCACTTGTTTCTCTTCCTCAAGGATTGCGAAGAATTCTGTAAACTCCAACCTACAAAATCCTCCGCAATTCCATACTCTTTATCCATCTTTTTCTGAAGAGGCTTGGCCTTTGATCAAACCTGCATTCAAGGCAAGCTCTTCATAGTTGAATCCTTTAAGAGGAGACAAAGGAGGAGAGTCATCAAGATGATGCATTATACCTAGATCTTGAGGAGGGAGGTCCACCACGTCCTTGGCCCAAGCAAGAAGAGGAAGTCCTAGCTTTGCAAACACTTCAGGATGACAATTAGCGCTATGGGGAGTCGTGTTGAAATAAGGATTTCTCCTTAATATCGATTCCCATACCTCGTTCTCACCGACCCGATATGCCTGCAAGTTATAAGCGTTCAGCATGTCAACAAAAGGCTAACTTTGCAAATATTTGAAGATGCAAGCCCTGCGAACATCAGTCGAAAGGGACTCGGGCAAAAGGGTAACAGCTTGCCTTTGTGGCGTTGATACAGTTCCAAACCATTTCGCCCCTGCTAAAAGCTTTTCAACTTCCCGCTCCAGCTTTCGGATTTTCTCCCTAGCACCATCCAAATCCGAACGAAGACGCTCATTTTCAGAATTCTTCACTCGGGCAACCTCCCAAGCGTTGTTTCCAAGACGAGCAATCTCAACATCTTTAGCTCTGGATTCTTCCCGAAGCTTGGAAAGCTCATCACTCAGTCTCCTGAGTCTAAAAGCTACTTCCACTTGATGTGGAAATTACCAGCAAGGCTCCTACAACAACTCAAGAGTTAGTCAAGAGCAAAAGGAAAGAAAAAAAAATTCAAAACGAAAGGCAATGAAGAGGAACTTACATCACCAGGGACTTTATAAATTCCCTATCCAAGACCGTAGAGAAGGCTCTGCTCTTGACAGGCATTTGGACAGAAGTGCACCATTCTAGTGCCTTGTCAAAATCGCCTGTCACCAAGTCAGACCTCTTCAGCGATCAGGAAGGTTGGAACACATCATCATTTAACCGAGGGCACTTCCTAGAAGCAATACCCTCGGCCTCCTCGAAAACCTCCACAGTTGGAGGATTGGAGGAGGATGCCAAACAAGCACTAGAGTCAGGTTCAGAGGCCCGAACGATGATCAGAGGAACCAGATCTTCCTTAGAAGACCGAACGGTCTTCATCATGGAAGAAGACTCCAGCATAGTGCCAACAGGGGTTTCGGCAGTGCGAATAGCGACTAAGGGAGCCACATCCTCCTTGGAAGACCAAACGGTCTCCCTCAACGAAGGAGATGTGGGAGAAGCACCAGCAGAAGCTGTGGGAATCTGAACTTTAGAAGATTCACCAACAACAATCACTTCACAGGGAACAACCTTCGTCAGCACTAGACCAGTCTTCTTGAAAGATTTCGCCCTAATATTATCCAAGGTAATTCTTGGAGGCACTACAAAGGAAAAGAGAACATCATTAGTACGAGAGATCAACCAAAAATAAAGTAGAAAAGGGAAAACCCTAGATTTCTGAAAAACAGACGAAGCAAGGAACTTCCGGAATGAGTAAACCCCAAGTATAACTACTGTGGAGATTACTTAGGGAGAAGAAGAAGAAGAAGTTCATGATAAAACTAAATGACAGAGGAGAAAACTCACTTGTTCAGGTTCTGATCGAGATATTGTCAGAGGATAAGAGTACAGAAGCGGCAAAGGCAAAACACTACTTTGCAAATTTAGCAGACAAGAACGACTTGCAGATAGCGACGACAAAAATGAAGCACCCAGGAGGAACTTAAATAGCCTCAGGGAGTAAGGTGACGGTTACCCAAGTAAATCAAGGGTTAAAATGGAAGGGACGTTTCGAATTCCAAAAAATGCAAGATCAATGGTCAGGAGATAATGGCACTTCAAATTTGAAACTTAAAGGCTATCCTTAGTTTCCACATGGAGCAATGTGCACCTGATATGAGGATATTGCCAAATACCAATTGAATACGAGGAAACGTTTGGCTTCGTCATAAAGAGAGAACAGTCAGGAGATAAAGGTGCCAAGCATCATAAAGGGTTCGGTAAGAACCGAATCAACGCTCCAGAGCGTATTCCTCTAATGTCCCGAGCACCATCTTCAATTAATGTACAAGTTTCTCTACATAATAGCTTGTCTCTTTCCTAAAACATCATTTTTACGAAAGGGAACAAAGAAAATTCTTTGAGCAAGTATTATTAGAGCTTTATGGCAATCATTGAAAGAGTTCGAGAAGGAAAAAGGCAAATGTCTATTTCATAATCAATAGGCCGTGGGGGGCCAACCCTTACAAAAAAGAAAAGAAAAAAAGGAGAAGATAGCTTCCTATTGTTCTTTAACAGTTTCGGCCGAAGGATCCTTGTCTGAGGCAGGCTTTGGGGGTTCTTCGGGAAGAGGCAACAAATCATTAAGATACTTCTCGATATCTGGATCCGCTGGAATAGGGTCCTCTTCTGACCAAACCCAGTCGGGAAAAGGCATCTCAAAGTTCTCAAAGACTTCCTTGTGGCAAACACTCTGGAAGGGAATTGTGTCAAAGGAAGGATCAGCTTCAAGAATAGCTTTCCAGACGTCATTCTGCCCCGCTTGGTAGGATTGAAGGTTGAATGGAGTCATCAGATCGCTGAAGGGAACGCTGTTTAGATACTTCCGAATGTAGTCTTTTCGAAGATCTTGTAAAAGATGTTCAGGTTTGTTGGGTACTGCCATCTCCTTCAGATGCCCGTTCTCCATGGCTTGAAGCTCGAGTCTATCCGTACTCTCAGTAGCAAGCTTTTTCTGCTTCTTAGCCTTGCGTTCGGCAGCAGCAGCACGACTGATTGACAAGTCCAGATCCTTTTTCAAAGAGTTGATGACCTTGTCATTCTCCTCTTTTGACTTTTCGGTTGCTTTCTTCAACCGGTCCACCTCAGAATTGGCCTTTGCCAAATTCTCTTCACAAGTATGCAGTAAAGAGCCGCTACTACCAACTCGGCTCAAGGCCTCCATTTGTTGGTAGAAGCTCAGCACGTCATTCCTGAGAAAGCAGGCGAATTATAAAAAATTCCAAGAGAGATTACAAAACAAGTAGCAAAAGATCAAGGGAAACAATACCTTGTGGAAAGACGAACTAGAGCGTCGTCTTGCAGGGTTTCAAAGGCCTGAGGATCGGCAGGCATAAGGTCGAGAGAGCTCCACTCGGCAGCCTTCTCATGGTCTTGTGTGACTCAATCTCTCACCACCAATGACAACTGAGGAACGAAGACTTCCTTAGAATCATTATTCTTTTTGGATTTCTTTGGGGCAGAAGCATCGACCGAGTCATGCTTCCTTTTGGTTCGAATGGGGGAGGGGATTTCGACCTCTTCCACCATTGGTCTTTTTCCTCTCCCCGAAGCCTCAACTATTGGCTTCAAGTTTCTTATACCCTTAAAAGAAGGGTCTAGAGGAGGCATAGAGGCCACCTGGTCTGCAGTCAATGCTCGAGGAGATCGTTGCTCTTCAATCACAACGACCCCGAAGGTTGTCTGGATTAATTCTTGGAGGCACTGCAAGGAAGGACGAAGTCAGAAAGTTGAATAAGGTTGCAGTACACTCAAGAAAGATGAAACGTGACAGTTAGAAAGCTCACGTTGAGCCAACCCCAGTATTGAAGAATGGAGATGTATTCCATCTCGTAACCATGTATCTCTTGATACCATGGAATTGACTTGATCTTCCTGACAGCAGCTCTGTCTTCCTTGGATAGTGGAGGGACTCGGTTGCCCTCAAAATATGAAGTGTATAGTTTCTAGGTGGTCGGGAAGTTAAGGTCTGACTGAGGCGCTCGGTAGAAGAAATACTGTTGCACAACCCCTTATGGTTGGAAGGGTAGGTTCCCCTTGCAAGAATGCTGCCTGACCAATCAAGCTCAACTTTGTTGCACTTGGAGAGAACAACCCAGCCAAGAGGGTGGGAAAGAGACAAGACATGAAAATGTACAAACAGAGGAAGAGAAGGTGTGATGCCAAGTTCAAAACATAAACCCAGAAAGCCGACGATGAGACGCCAGCTATTGGGAAGGAGCAAGCCAGGACAAATCTCCCAGTGATTTAGAATGGCAGAAAACAAAGTATTGAAGAAAGGAAAGCGAACTCCGCTTTCTAAAGTATCTATATACAGGGAAAATTCGTCAGGAAGGATCGAATTAACCCTCTCATCGGGAGTGGGGGCTCTAAGATGGTACAAAGAAGGAAAGTCGAAGCGTTCGATGGCTGAAGGAAGGTGTTCCTCGGTAAAAGAGGAGGGAAAAGAACCAGTCCATCAGTGGACTTGATAGGTTGTTTGGACTTCCCAGAGGATTCGGCAATCGCCTTTGGAGTTCTGGATGGTCCAGACTTAGGAAGTGCAGAAGGAGCCTCACCACTTTCTTCTGCTCTTTTCTGTTGGCTAACTTCTTCGAAGTCATGTCAAAGAGAAGTTAAGGTTTTCTTTTCACTATCTGACTGCTCAAGAGGGACAGAAGCAAAGGCCTCATCACTAGAGTCACCCTTACCGGTGCTAAGTTCAGGAGGAATTTCAGAAGAAACCCTACCACCTTCCATTATTGTAAAGGTCTGGTTGTGGTTTTTAACAAAAAAGAAAATGGAGATGAAAGTAAAGGTTACAAAGGAGTCAGTAGACTTACTAATTCACCGAAGCAGAATGCTTAAGGGTGAGAAGATCGTTAGAGCGCGAAGAAGACGACGAAGTTTCAAAATTCCAGACAAAGAGAATGAAACCTACGAAGACAACAAGCTGCTTTTAAGCACTTGCATGAGTGATCGAGGACGTGTACGATCGAGATGGACTCAACATCAATGATCGTGATTTGAAGACGGTTCGAAAGTTTGAACTCACGAATCAAAAAAATGGCATTCAGAAACCGTCACTTCGATTTTGTGAGCAAGGATGATTTCGGCTGCAGTGGACGCGTGGCATCACCCCCACAAAAAGTGAAAATATTCATGATGCTCGAGGAAAAAGCAATACAGCCGCATTAAATGTGATACGACATTTAATAAGCTGAGGATTATGCAAGGCCCTTGTTCGAGAGATTACCAAGTTCAAAACCAAGCCCTCGGAATTGCCTGAACGCTTGGTCTGGGGGGCTCGTGATACGGAGAAAATATAATCGAACCGGGTTCATCCTTGGTTCGACCCTCGACCCCGGTCGGGACGAAAGGAATTGACTCGCTTCCGAGCGGGCCAGGTTCAAAAGGTAGCTTGCTGAGGAAGTAAACTAACTCAGTCACAAGCACACCCTAATCCGCTATGTTCGGAATGGATTAATCGTCAAAGAGACGGGTAGAAGCATTTGCGGAAGATGCTTATCGCTATTATATGGATAACTACCATATAACGATCATATCAACAAAGGAGTTTTCTATTAGCCAAACCTAATATGGATCTATCACTCAATGGATCTATTTGTTAAGATCCGACGGCTATCCGAAGAAGGCTCAAATACATCCAACGAAGGAGATTCGAAGGAAAGCTTGGATATTGATGATGGTGTTTCCTTATGGAAAGCTTATTTGATTTGGAGTTGAACTACTCATTCGTGAAGAAGAACTTGGTTGATGGACCTAAAGCTTAGTTGGACCTGTTTTGAAGACATCCCTCCATACTAGGTAAGTAGTATGATGTGTTGAAAGAAGCCCATCCAAAAATATTGAAGTTAGGCTCATTAAATCCTTTGTTTTGAATACGCTGTTCCGGCAGTGGCATTTTGGTAATTTTATGTTTTGAAGGTTTTTAAAAGTTTTATTTCTTTTAATTTCGTGGTAAGCTATCATACCATGTTTCTAAACCTCTTGATGGCGTGGGAAAGACCCTTGAACTTCCTCTTTGGCGACCAATCAACCAACAGGGTCAGTTTGGTCAATTTGGTGAAATCCTAGTAATTCTTGAACTCTTTGTGCTATTTAAAAGGGGGAACAACATGTTTTTCACTCTCAATCTATTCTAAGCCTTGGGAGAACGTGGGAAAAGCCCTAGAACCTCTCCTTCGAAGCCAAGGAAGATCCTCAAGCATCTGTTCAGATTTCTTCATCGGTTTCTCTTCTATGAGGTTGGTATTCAATTCGTTTCTTCTTTAATTCATTCTTTCTTCTCTACTTCTGATCTTCTGATCATGAGAAGGGTATTACACTACTGTAATGACTTCTTCTCTAATTCCATTAGCCCTAGAGTGAATTCCCCAATTCACTCTATGTTCTTGAAGCCATATGGCGATGATCCTTGAATTTGACTCCACCAATGATCTTGATGACACTTTCCCTAATTTTCTACCTATCTCTATGATTGTGGGGAAGGTCTCATACTATTACCATGACCTTCCCTTGTGTCCTCATGATTGAGGAGTTGATCACTGATATTCTTTGGACCATTGGAAACCAAAAGGGTGAGATTTTGAGGGGAAATTCTTGGGTAACCCTCATGAGAGGGTAACCAATTAGGAACCCTTTTATTTCTGTTAATTCATTGGACCCTCCCCAAAAGCTTTCTTGATTGTAAGTTCTTTGCCCTAAGGGGGAATCTTTATTCTCCTTAGTCTTTCTGTGGGATACACGGATTCTTGTTAGTAAATCCCTAATTGTATGATTTGAATTTCTTTCCTTTCACTTTAATTGAGAACCTTATTTTCTCTCATTGGTAGACCCTTCCTAATTCCATTCTTTATTTTGAAATACTAATGAGATATTCCTTTATCTATCTTGGGTTGTTTTTGTGTGAGTTAATTATGGGTAACTCTCATGAGAGGTAACCAACTCTCATGAGAGGTAACCATATCTGAAACCCTAATGTTCTTTTATCTGTTGGAAACTCCCCAACACCTTTTTAGATTGTGCATTCTTTGTTTCTCTTTCCCTAGGGTGAATCTTAATTCCCCCTAGCCTTTCCATGAGAGCCATAGGTTATGTATGATGAAATCCTAACCCCTTTGTTATAGACCTATTGAGATTCATTTTCGGACTAAGATCTCCCCCATGTCTTCATTTGGGTTAGGTTGTACTTGGTCTTCAACCCCATGAGCAAAGCACCCTTGTATAACAATATACATGGGGGCGGTTGCTAGTGGCGGTCGATCAAACCAAGCGACCGCTTGGAGCGACCGCCCGGTCTGTTTTCGGGGTTTTGCCCTATTTTTCCCCCTGTTCGTTATAAATAGCATCCCTCACCCTATTAACACATTATTATGTTCGGGATTGCTATTTTGGGTGATTAGACGGCAGTGGAAACGTGCGGGATTCAGGTCTGAAGTGTTGTTAATGATATGAAACATTTTCTCTTCTATTCTTGGTGATTCTTGTTAAGGTAATGAATCTCCATCTGCAATTCTCTTCTTTTTAACCTCTAATTGATATGAACCCATCCCCCTTTTGTTAGTGGTTACCCAATTCATTTGTTGTATCTCCCTTTCCAATGTTCTTGATGAGATCCTGTCCAGAAACGAATCCTTGCATTTGTTAATGGATAGATCCAGTCAAGGGGAGAGTTTCTGGGTAATCCATTTATGATGATTGTTGGGTTTCCCTTCACCTTTTTTCTTTAGGAGTGTTAGATTTGAGACTTAGGCCATGATCACTCGAAATTCGGATTGAAAACGGATGATCAGAAGCCTGAGTTTCGGATCTGAAACTCTCTGTTTTTGGGGCGGTCACTAGTGGTGGTCGCTCAACCTAACGACCGGCTCAAGTGACCGGCCGGTTTCCAGTGTCTGTGTAAGTTTGATTTTGGATTTGTTTTGACTCTTGACTCTTATATATTCTTGTAACCCTATGCCTAGGTGTTCTCTGTTTCATGTAAAAGTCTTATAATAGTTTCTGGAATTCAAGTTAGAGGAATTTTACATAATTACAAGTAAGGACATGCATTCTTATTTATATGCAATTACATATACATGATGGTTCTGTTGTTCTATTTACTATTCTTTGATCATGTAACTTGCTGTAATTGTATAAAGCATGTGAATCTTATTGTACACTCGTTGTTTGTGGTATTCCTTGATGTACTTCATCTTTCATGATATTGCCCAACTATTCATGGTATGATAAAGAGTGATTGTAGTGTAGTTGTGATGGAAGGGGTATTCCTTTGGGATATCTTAGCTTGGGATATTAGAAGGCTATGGAATGGGACACATGCCTGCTGATGTCTCCAGCACTATCATGATTACTGGATGACATACTTAGGAGAGTCTAGAATTGCATGGTTAGGTACCCCACATGCTATTACCCTTTCGGCAGGGGAATTGAAGCCGGGTGACCCGTGACAATAGTGACGTGACTATGTTTCATCCTACAGTGGTAACCAGTCCGTGCGAAGACTCAATGGTCCACTATTGGTCATGTAATGGTAGGGTTGCATATGTTAGGGTTGGGCTCATGGACGTCCAAGGAGCGGACCGGGTGTAGTGAGGAGTCATGAGAGCATCCGCCCCAATAATATGTGGATGACCATAGGGTTAAGGAGTGGAATCCAACAGCGGTAGCCAATCCGTGAGGGTTCTCACGCCTAGGTTGCGAAGGATACTGAACCGAGTTGGTTGGTGCCATAGGGAAGTATCTGGACTCCATATAGTATGTTACCATTATGACTTGCATTGGATTAGAAACCCCGACATGCGCCAGTACTCATTGCCAATGGTTGTGTTGAGAGAGTGTTGACTTAACCCCCAGCCATGGTTTGAGAGCCAGGTGTGGACTTACCCCTTTGCTCAGGATCCCTACAGAGGTAACTAGTCCTTGCCGGATCAGAGTGATGAGACTTACCCAAAGGAGGGCTGGTGTATATCTTAAAGCATGTCAGCTGTTAGAGACTTGCATAGTTAGATCTTAGTAGCATTCATATTTCTGCATACCATCCATATCATTTCATCTGTGCATTCGTGGATTGTATTGACATATATCTGAGAATTGCTTGTTCCTTACTGAGTTCGTTGGAACTCATTCCTTTCATTGTATGTATTATATAAACTGTACAGATGGTTGCACAATGTCGGAAGTTGGAGATGATTCATATGAAAGAGCCTCCTCGTATGAAGTTGATGTGAGACAGACAGTGGTACATGGACTTGCAGAGCATGGAGCCTCCTGAAGATGCTTGTGTGCACTTTTAGCACCCATTGAGGCAGGCAGACTCCCAGGATTTTGATGATCATGTGGAGAAAGATTGGAGGACATCTTTACTTGTTAATTTAGAAAACTAGTTTTTAGATTTAGAAAAGAAAACCAATGAGAAGATTATTTAGTTTATTTATTTTGCTTCCGCTGAACTCGATTTTACTTTTGATTCTTCATTTTCCCTCTTTCGTTCGTTCTTGGATATTTATTGGAGTTTTTGGACTCTTGTAACCTTTTTATTAATTATTGCACTATTCTTGCTCTTGATTACATGTATTTGTATTTATTATTATTGATAGACTAAAACCATGGATATTGTGACGGATCGCACCCACGGGTTGTCGGGCGGGTAACCGAGACCCGGCGGGCAGGGTGTGACAATGTACAATAAGTAACTAAATTGTTCTCAATCTTACAGACGACATCTCTATAAGTATAAATCTCAAAAATGGCGCAAGGGCGCTTCCACTCTATGGTCGAACTAAGCATCGTACGCAGCATAACCACCCGCAGAATCTTCAATGTAATTGTCGTAACCGCAATCACCATCCTGGAGATATGCCTCTTCTCCTTGCGCTTCTTCATACGAGCAGTCATGATACTCAGAACCTGTAGAGTAGTCTAACAAAACATTGTACAAAAGGAATGAGTTTCAAAGAAACTCTGTAAGGCAGTTAATCCATAACAACATAAATGGCAGGATTTCAAAGCAAAGTAAAATGCTATATGATATGAAACACATGATGCAATATGATTTTAACTCTATGTATGCTGGTCTCTATTGGCAGACATGCTTTAAGTCATAGCACAATACTCCTTTAGGAAGGTCTCATCACACAACGCCTTTTGGTAGTGGGTCCAGCATCCCTCGAGACATTCCATGGCTGGGGGTATAGGTCACCACTCTCTCACATCACCATTGGTCTAAGTACCAGCATATGTCAGGGTCAAAGCCTATCCAAATGCAAGTCTCCTACTCAGTTACATCAAGTCAGATTCAGATATGTCCATTCCTCGCCCCTGGCGATCCTTTCTGGTATCCTTCACACTAGAGTCCTCATAGTCCCTGACTACGGACTCATCAACCCTATAGGTCATCCACATATGGTAAACGGGAAGCTCTCACGTCCCCTCACGGGTTGGTTACCGGTCTTGAGCGCCCGTGAGCCCAAGTCTATCCATATGCAACCCTACCGATAAATGGTCCCCACATTGTGATTCCTGTCCTCTCACGGATTGGTTACCGGTCTTGAGCGCCCATGAATCCCCATTGGTACCATGGGTCGTTCGATCTCAATACCCCTCTGATTAGGGTCTGACATAACGGGACATCCTAGCCAAACACTACTAGACAGCCCTAAATATGTCATCCAACAATTTAGGAAGGTGTCCAGAGGGCATCTTCGGAAACATCCCATAATATTCCCGTAGTAGTCCAAGGACAGAAGTGTAAAAAGGACACCTCTCCTTTCCAAACCATACTTAAGCATACACAAGCATCAATCCATAACATCACATATATGGTAACTTCATACATGGAAAGAAATCAATAATAACATCCAACTTGTATATATTTGGTAAGTAAATCATACATGAGTCAATTTAATATAAACAAGTAATGCTACTGATATCAAGACTATGCAACAGTATTATATCATTGTAAGCATCTAATTAAGGAAATAAACTAACAACATTCAAATAATATAAAATCTATGTAGTTAAGGAACTAACCATCCTTACCTTTTATAACTCACAAAGGAAACTTAGGGAATCAAGTAAGATCTTGAAAAAACTTGAGAAGAAGGTCCTAAACAAGTGTATACAACATATTAGGAAAGATACCTAGAAGGAAAGATATCAAAACATCCAAAACAGACCAAATATGGAGTTGTTGTACTCATTGGTCGATTGACTTGGTCTACTGCCTTAGTCGACCAATGAGTCGACCAACCGAGACAATGGCCTTCAAAAATCATAATTTTGAGAATAAAGAACTAAATTTGGTGGTTCAAAAGGGTACTAAACAAGGGGTAAACTACAATGGCAACATCCTAGTATATAGAGGACTTCAAAACACTAATCGAAGCAAGTTTTCAAGTTACAAATTAGGAAACAAAAGTTACCATAATTAGATCAATCATGGTTCTTGAAGAAAGACATGGTATGATCAAGGAGAAAGAACTAGAGATTGATAGGTTATAGATCTTGTAAAGAAAACACAGCGATTGACTACTAATATGATCAATAAAATAGATCTAAGAATATCAGAATTTAAATCAAAGATGAACGAAGACAAGATCATGATTTGGATCATGATTCCTTCAAAAGCTTGCAATGATCATGATTAAGATCATTGCTTCAACCATTAATCCTTAGGAAATCATGAGAGATAAGTAAAGAGATGTTTGCAACAGAGAATGCAGCATCTTCTCTACTGTCTCAACCCAAAAAGGAAAGAAAATCAAAGATGGAGAAGAAGAAGAGAGTGTAGACATACCTTTTGATGCAAGAGGAAGAAGATTACTTGATTTCTTGCGAGGGATCAACCAAGGATGCAAGAAAGATGTCTTGCAAAAGTCTCTGGTATGTTCCAAAGAGTTTGGAGGCAGCAAATAGGAAGTAGCCTCGAGATTGAACTTAAATAGAGCAAGGAAGACCTAACTAGCAAAAATAGAACCCATTGGTCGATTGGATTTGTCAACTGGTTCAATCGACCAATGAGTCGACCAATTAGAACAACAAGTTCAAACTGTGGATTTGAAGGCTCAGATCAAATCCAATCATGAAGGGGTTTTGCACACACACCAAGTGACTTACCTAGTAGGTAGAAATGCCTTCAAACCATGACAGAGAGCACTCCAAGTCCATCAACTAATCCGATCTTCATCAGGATGCAGTTTCCATAACTGGAACACTGACATCAACACTCATGGATTCAAAGCCAGTCACCAAGTCTTCCACTGGGATGGCCCATAGCTGACTTATTGCTTTACTTCAGGTTGTCGGACCTACAAACAACAAGGTTTCCGGGTCAAGGTTAGGGCAGGGTTTCACAAAGAAGGTCAAGACTGAAGGTATTTGAGGTGGCAAAGGATTCATATTCATGGCCTAGGCCACGAAGCATTGTGAGGATAATATCCACATCAGAAACTGAGTGGGCAGCGGCGGCAAGATGATAAACAATAGATTTAATCTTACAAACATACTCGGCCATATAAGAGTGGCCTTTTAGAATTTGCAAAAGTTGGTATTTCAATTGCATTATGCGAGCTTGAGATTGGGAGGCATAAGTCCGTTCAAGGGAATTCCAAGCAGTGTAGGAAGTGGTGAGACCAACGATTTGAGAAAGAAAACTTTTAGAAAGGGAGGAGATGATCCAAGATAAGATCATATGGTCTTTCTTGCGCCATTGAGAACATGCCGGGTTAGGAATGGAGGTTGATTTGGGTGATGTGGTGGAGGGATTGGGTATGGTTTGAGGAGGAGCTGGATTGGTTCCATCGACATAGCCATAAAGGTCATGTGCATGAAGTAGAGGGAGAAATTTCGATTTCTAGAGGAGATAGTTGCTTCGATCAAGCTTCACAGGTAGGAGAAACGACGTTGGTAGGTGAAATAAGAGAATAAGCCATGGCAGTGGTGGAGCTGGTCCCGAGGATCATGTAGACGGCGGTCAGAGGCTGAAAAACTGATACCAAACTAGAATTTCATTTGAGAGAGAATTCTTCCACATGCTAATTAGTGAGTGGGAGATGTATATTAATATTATACGACTTACAATTCAAATTAACATTTCATTTGAGAGAGAATTCTTCCACACTCTGATTGGTGAGTGGGAGATGTATATTAATATTATGACTTACAATTCAAATATTTGAATTTGAATTACAATTTGTTTACAATCAAACTCTACAACTTGTTGATACTTTTACTATAACTCAAACTCTTCTTGAACGGTTGGAGATAAGATCAATCAAGGATAGAGCTAGTTATGGTGGATTTGAATTTGAATTTGAATTCAGAGACTTATCCTTTACATGGCCAAAGAGACCAACATCATTGTGCGACGGAACATTTCAAAATAGTAAAGGTGTTAAGTATTCTGATTCCTGCCAACATAGATCACATCTGGAAGCCATTGTGATCCCCTTGGTCTACACCATAACATCAATGGCTAACCTTTCATGCATCAACTTCTAACTAGAGGGAACTGCCTAGGCAACAAGTGAACATCCCAAACTATTGAACACCAATTGACATTTGCATACTTTTTTCTACTTAATTCCCATGCCGACTTCAAGGAAAACTTGTCGTTTGGCTTATGTACCTAGTGACACACATCATGGCTGAGGTACTCCTAGAATCATTCGAAATACCTTTATGAAACCTAGAGGGCTCCTAACTGTTTGTTAGGCACTGTTTGTTACGCCCTAATCCGATACTTTTGGAGAAGGTTAATTAACCTAATGACGACTAGCAGAGTTCGGCAGCTGTCAATCATCGCTATCATATGGATAACCACCAGATAACAGTCGGGTTATCCTAGGAGTCCTCTACTAGTCCAAACTAGTAGAAGTCTATCATTCAACGGATCTATCTGTTAAGATCCAACGACTATCCGAAGAAGGCTAAAATACATCCAACGAAGAAGATTCGAAGGTACACTCTATATAATGCATCAACCTACCCATAAGGGGAGGACGGACGAAAACACTCAGATCTTACTATCTGAATCGTATTCTTGTTATTCATTCCTTAGCTCTGTGCTCTAGCAGAGCCGTTTGTGATTAAGTTCATCAACTGACTTAGCCTTCGGAGGTGGACTCCCGATCCCAGGGTCGGGCCCCATCTTGACGCTTTATTTTCCAGGTCATTCTTAGGAGATCTAAGGGCTGAGCAGATTTTGGACGCATCATTTGGCGCCGTTCCAGATATTCCTCAGGGAAGTCGACCGCTCGAAGTAGACGGTGATCAAGGAGGTAATAATCCTCCAGATTCACTCCAGCATCAACTGGATCAACTATAACTCCAGATGTTGGACGTAAGTCAGGCACTCGTGCGCTGACCAGACAGGTGGTGGTACCACCAGAGCTCGATCGTCGTGATGCAGGAAGGCGTGCATCCCAGCGGAATTGAAGACTAATTGACGAACAAAACATCGATCAAAACTTCCGTGAAGGCGACCGAGTACCTAGAAGAACTGAAAATCTCCCTAGGCATGATGATCGGTTCGACGAATCACAAAGGAGTACTACTAATTCAAATACAAGGTTGGTTATAGGAGTGAGAACTCATTCACCAACTGTTAGACGTGTTGTTCGTGATGACGATTGTGCTGTTCGTGATAATGATTGCGTTGTTCGAGGTCGTGATCGTGTTGCTGAAGATCGATCGACACATATTGGTCAAGAATTGGCTGACATCAATCAGAAACTTGGGAAGTTGGAGAGAGGTAGGATAACTGATGATATCTATTCAATTATTCAAAAGACTCCATTTGCCGAGCCCATTGCTGGATACTAGTTTCCTCACATTTTCTGTCTGCCAACTTTATTTACATTCGATGGCTCCGGAGATCCCACGGCCCACATCGGTTATTATCAGCAAATTATGACGGTCGCAGGTAATTCTGATGAGATTCTTTGCAGGGTCTTTGGTTCGTCTTTAACTGGAGCGGCACAGAAATGGTTCTCAAACCTTCCATCAGGAACGATAGCAAACTTCGACGAGTTGGCACTCAAATTTATAGGGCGATTTCAAAGTGGAATCCAGATCAAGAAGACCGAGGAAACCTTGTTCACTATAAGACAAGGGAAGAGTGAATTGATTCGGGAATACCTGAAAAGATTCAACAGGGTTACAACGGAGATAGAGAATCTAGATGAGAAAGTAGCTAAAACTGCTTTGTTCACTGGCCTCACTAATCAAAGATTCTTGGAGTTATTACTTCAAGATATGCCCACAACTTATGCTGAGTTGGTACAGAGATGCCAAAAACAGGCGGAAGTCACGGAAATCTTAGACGCCCGCCAGGGGGACAATAAAGCCTCCACAAAAGAGCAAAAGGCTCTTGAAAACAAGCAGAAGCCGAAACAGAATATTCGAGATCGAGTTGGAAAGCCTCACCAGGCATGGCGGCAGATATCTCCCGACAAAAGTGAGTACACTCCACTAAATATTCCTCGGGGTGATATTCTAAATATTATCAAGAAACGGAATAGCTTGAAGTGGCCTCCGAAGCTTCCTACAAAACTAGGGGAGCAGGATCGAGAAAAGTATTTCCGTTTCCACAAGGATTACGGTCATTATACCAATGATTATAGACATTTAAAGGTGGATATCGAGAGATTGATATCCCAAGGACATTTGTCCAGTTTCGTCAATAGAAGGCGAGAGGAACCACGTGATGCAACAATAAAAAGGGACCGATCGGTTAGCCCAGATCAACCGGCAGAGGCTCTTAAATCTAAGAAGGGTAAGGAGGTGATTGATGCTACTCGATCACTGATCCTTATAATCTTTGGAGGTCCCGAGCCTAAATCACTCCAGAGGCTGAAAGCAAAATCAAAATTTGCTAAAACTAGAGAAACGCAGAAGCGTAAGAGGCCAAATGGTGAGGGTTTGATCACCTTTGACGAGGAGGATGAGAGAGGCATTTTTCTACCTCATGATGATGCTATAGTCATCAAGGTAGAGATTGCACGCCGCGAAGTACACAGGGTGTTAGTGGACACCGGATCTGCTGCAGATCTTTTATCTTATGCAGCCTATCAAAAACTTAAGGTGGACGAAGAGTTGATGGAGCCCTCATCCGCTCATTTATATGGCTTCGTAGGATCATCTGCAGTAGTGGAAGGATTGGTCCAGTTGGACCTATCGATTGGACGCTTCCCCAAGGAAGCCACCGTTCAGGTAAATTTCTTGGTGGTTCAGGATCTCCTTGCTTACAATGTAATTCTTGGGAGACCATCTTTGTCAAAATTAGGTGCTATCGTTTCAACGAAGCACCTTAAAATAAAATTCCCGACTGAGATGGGAGTCGGTCAAGTTTTATCTGACCAGAGAATTTCTCGGCAATGTTATGTTGCATATGTAAAAGACACGGAAGGGCCGAGAAAGATAACGGCTTTACCAATTGAAGTATGAGATGATCGGGATGAAGCAGAAATGCAAAGGCCCGAGCCGTAGAAAAAACTGGAGCAAATCCAGCTGCATCCAGGTGATGAAAAAAGAATTACTTATATCGAGTCCGAACAGTTGGAAGAATTCAAAGGGGAGTTGAAGTCTGTTCTTCAACAGAATAGTGACGTATTTGCGTGGTCTGCAGATGATATGCCAGGAACCGATAGGCATGTTGCAAAGCACAAACTTTGGCTAGATCCAAAGGTGAAACCAGTTATCCAAAGAAGGAGAAATTTTTCCATGGAAAAATATAAAGCCGTTCGGGGCGAAGTTGAGAAGCTGAAGAGTTCTGGTTTCATCGAACCAATTGAATGCCCAATCTGGTTGGCCAATGTTGTGATGGTCAAAAAGGCAAATGGGAAGTGGAGAATGTGTACAGATTACATAGACCTCAACAAGGCTTTCCCTAAAGATTGTTATCCATTGCCTAGGATTGATCTGCTGATAGATGCAACTGCAGGATATGAAACCTTGAGTTTCATGGAAGCTTACTCAGGGTATAATCAAATCCTCATGAACAGGGAGGATGAAAAGTTTACGGCTTTAATGACTGATCGTGAAAGTTTTTAATATAAAGTCATGCCATTCGGCTTGAAGAATGCAGGGGCTACTTACCAGAGGGTTGTCAACAAAATATTCAAGGATTTGATCGGGAAAAACGTCGAAGCTTATGTTGACGATATGCTAGTAAAGAGCATTGCAAGGGTGAAACACATAGAAGATTTAATAGAGGTATTCTCAATACTACGAAAATACCAGATGAAGCTAAATCCTAAGAAATGTGCCTTTGGAGTCTCGTCAGGAAAATTCCTGGGCTTCATGGTATCACAAAGGGGTATTGAGGCTAATCCAGCCAAAATACGAGCTTTGATTGACATGGAGGCCCCTAAAACTGTTCGGGATGTACAATGCTTGACAGGGAGAGTAGCCACTTTGAACCGTTTCATCTCACAATCTGGAGAAAAGTGTCTACCTTTTTTTCAAAGCTCTCAATGACTTGAGGGGTAGCAAAGAGGCAAAGTGGACTGAGGAATGTCAAAAAGCTTTCGAAGAACTAAAGGAGACACTAGGAAGGCCACCGCTATTATCTCGACCTGAGAAGGGGGAAATCTTGCAGCTATATTTAGCGGCATCCCCTTCGGTGGTCAGCGCAGTTCTCGTTCGGGAAAAGGACAAGAAGCAATGGCCAATTTATTATGTCAGCCACGTACTACTGGACGCGGAAACACGGTATTCTCAGATCGAGAAACAGGCTCTAGCTCTTATGATAGTGGCTAGAAAACTACGGCCATATTTTCAGGCTCATCCCATTGAGGTATTTACTACTTTTCCCCTTAGTAAAATTCTTTGAAAACCTGATTTATCTGGAAGAATGGTGGCATGGTTGGTTGAACTCAGTGAGTTCCAAGTAAGCTTTAAGCCTCGAACGGCAATTAAAGGTCAAGCACTAGCCGACTTTGTAGTAGAGACTACTGCGCCCATGGAAGAAGTTACCGAACCCACTATCCCGACGGTATGGGAGGTATATGTGGATGGTTCGAGTAACAAGGATAGAGCAGGGGGTGGAATTCTCCTGAAGAGTCCGGCAGGATTTATTATTTGATACGCATTGAGATTTGCATTCGAAGCAAGTAATAATGAGGCGGAATACGAAGCCCTCATAGCTGGACTTAAATTGTCAAAGGCGTTAGCAGTAGCAGACGTAACTATTTATAGTGATTCTCAGCTAATTGTCAATCAAGTACAGGGGGAATATGGTGTTAAGGAGCCCCGGTTATAGAAATATCAAGAGATTGTGCAAGTACTGCAAAAAGAGTTCAGGAATCTGAAAGTATGTCAGATTCCAAGAAAAGAAAATACAATAGCAGATGAGCTATCCTGATTAGCCAATGCTAAAGAAAAGAATTTAGACCCTTCGGTCTACATAGAAGAGATAACATTTCCAAGTTATCACGAGAAGGAAATTTCCTATATTGAAGCGAAGCGTTGCTGGATGGATCCAATAGTTGAATATCTGAGAGATGATAAACTACCAGAGGATTCGAAAGACGCAAGATTAATCAAATTACGATCAACGCGATTCATTATGCAGAATGGAAGGCTGTACAGATCCTATTCTGGACCCCTCTTGAGATGTTTGGGTCCCGAAGGATCGGAATCAGCTCTAGCGGAGGTACATGAAGGAATTTGTGGTGCTCACATGGGCGGTCGGGCCCTAGCACACAAAATTCTGAGGCTTGGATTATACTGGCCTAAGCTCCAACAAGCTGCTATGGAATATGTTCGCCAATGTAGTAATTGTCAAATCCATGCTACGGTATCTAAACGCCCAGCTAAAACCATGACTTTGATTTTAGATCCCATCCCGATGTGGGGAATCGATATCATGGGCAAATTCACCAAGGCGTCTGGCGGAAGAGAGTATCTTATAGTAGCAATCAACTACTTCACCAAATGGGTCGAGGCTAGCGCCCTGGCAACCATCACTGAAAAAAAAGGTGGAGAAATTCGTGCTCGAGTCAATTATATACCCATTCGGAATGCCAAAAATAATTGTTACCGATCATGGCACTCAATTCGACTGTCCATAATTTGAACAATTTTGTGGAACTTATTTGATCGAGCATCGTATGTCTTCGGTGGCATACCCCCAAAGCAATGGTCAAGTAGAGATTACAAACCGAACACTACTTAAGGGAATAAAGAGAAGACTCGAAGTTGATAAAGCCTTGTGGGTCGAAGAACTGCAGAATGTACTATGGGCCTACCGAACTACGGTTCGGACACCTACAGGAGAATCTCCTTTTAAACTGGCCTACGGATCTGAAGCATTGGCACCCGTGGAAGTAATGGCTAGAACACTGTGGGATAGAGAATTCGAAGAAAAAGTGAATGAACAAGGACTGCTTGATAGCCTTGATTTATTGGATGAGGGTCATACAAAAGCAATAGCACGAATTCAACATTATCAAAGGAGGATAGCGTCACATTATAATTCCCGAGTAAAGAACCGTTGGTACTCAGCAGGAGAAATGGTATTGAGAAATACCTTAGCTTTAGATCCACACCATTAGAGGAAATTGGACACTTCATAGGAAGGATCATATATGGTTATTAAACCAGTCGGTTCGGGGGCTTACAAGCTGAAGAACTTGACAACCCAGAAAGAGTTGGATCGTTCGTGGAATGCCAGGCATCTGAAGAAATATTATCCCTGAAGATTATAATTTTCGTTCATGATGTAACAAATTTCAAACTCAATCAATACAATTCTCAGTTTTCAACATACTGTCTTTTGATTGGGGGCATCATACAACACATTCGAGAACAGATCCAGCAACAAAATCAAAAGGCATCGGTTTAAAACCCGAGTGAGTTCCTTCTACAAGGCATCGGTTTAAAACCCGAGTGAGTTCCTTCTACAAGGCATCGGTTTAAAACCCGAGTGAGTTCCTTCTACAAGGCATCGGTTTAAAACCCGAGTGAGTTCCTTCTACAAGGCATCGGTTTAAAACCCGAGTGAGTTCCTTCTACAAGGCATCGGTTTAAAACCCGAGTGAGTTCCTTCTACAAGGCATCGATTTAAAACCCGAGTGAGTTCCTTCTACTAGGCATCGGTTTAAAACCCGAGTGAGTTCCTTATACAAGGCATCAGTTTAAAACCCGAGTGAGTTCCTTATACAAGGCATCAGTTTAAAACCCGAGTGAGTTCCTTCTACAAGACATCGGTTTAAAACCCGAGTGAGTTCCTTCTACAAGGCATCGGTTTAAAACCCGAGTGAGTTCCTTCTACAAGGCATCGGTTTAAAACCCGAGTGAGTTCCTTCTCATACTTATTGGATTTCTCCGGAAATCCTTAAGTAAAGGCATCTGTTTAAAACCCGAGTGAGTTCCTTCTCAGACTTATTGAATTTCTACGGAAATATCTAAGTAAAGGCATTGTATTGAACAACTAAGACCTACTGCAATAGTGACTCAAGTGACTGACAAAGTTCAAAGATGACATTAATTCTTTATTTCCTTAAACGACCAGAAGAGGCCAACCTTTACATCAAGCATACATATGAGACAACAAGTGTTGGGATACAATCTTCACTCGGTCAAAAAAGAAGGTCATCATCGGTGATCATTAAGAAGTTAAACAAGATCGAAGGAGCTTTGCCAGAAATAACACAGAGTCAAGAAGCAGCGTAGAGTCAAGAAGAAGAAGAAGAAGAAGAAGAAGAAGAAGAAGAAGAAGAAGAACAGAGTCAAGAAAGCTCATGTTATCAAAATCCTCTGCAATTCCATACTCTTTATCCAACTTGACCAAAAGAAGTCTGATCTTTGATCAAACCTGCATTCAAGGCAAGCTCTTCATAATTTAATCCTTTGAGAGGAGCATAAGGAGGAGAATCATCAAGATAATGCATGATATCCGGATCTGGAGATGGAAGGTTTGTTGTATTGTTGGTCCAGGCGGGAAGAGGAAGCCCAGTTTGGCAAATACTTCAGGATGACAATTGGCGCGGTGGGGAGTCGTATTGAAATAAGGATTTCTCCTTAATATCGATTCCCATACTTCGTTTTCGCCATCTCAGTATGCCTGCAAGTTATAAGTGTTCAGCATATCAACAAAAGGCTTACTGTGCAAATATTTGAAGATGCAAGCCCTATGAACATCAGTGGGGAGGGACTTGGGCAAAAGGATAAAAGCTTGCCTTTGGTGTAACGCTTCAAGCCCTTTCGCCCCTGACTTCCCTGCTTCCCGTTCCAGCCGACGGATATTCTCCCTAGCACCATCCAAATCCGAATGAAGACGATCGATCACGGAATTCTTCTCTCTTGCAACCTCCCAAGCTAAGTTTCCATGACAAGCAATCTCAGCGTCTTTGGCTTTTGAGTCTTCACGAAGCCTGGAAACTTCATCACTCAATCTACTGAGTCTAGAGGCTACTTCCACTTGGTTGTGGAAGTTACCAGTAAGAGTCCTGCAACAACTTCAGAGTTAGTCATGAGCAAAAGAAGGGTCTTCAAAACAAAAAAGTAATGAAGAAAAACTTACATCACCAGTGATTTCATAAAATCATTGTCTGGAATCGTGGAGAGGGCTCTATTCTCGGCAGGCATTTGAACAACAGTACACCATTCCAGTGCTTTGTCAAAATCGCCTATCACCAAGTCAGATCTCTTCGACGAACGAGAAGGATGAGCTACATCAAGAGAAGTATGATCTACATCAAGAAAAGGATGAGCTACATCAAGAGAAGGATGAGCTACATCAATAGCCAACATAGGGCGCTTCCTAGTGGCAAAATCCTCCAGCTCCAGAGAAGAGAGAAGGAGGATGCCAAACAAGCCCTAGAGTTCGAAATAGAAGCGGCACCAATAGGGACCACATCTTCCTCAGATGCCAACATAGTTGCCTCAAATGTACGAAGAGACTTCATCAAGGATGACTGAACAGTCTCTACAGCAGGGGCATCAGCAATACAAGCAGCAATGGAGCGAGTCACATCCTCCTTATGAGCCGAATGGTCTCTTCAAGCAGAGGGAGCATGGGAGAAGCGTCGAAGAAACCTGTGGGAATCTGATCTGAAGATTCACCAACAGTAATCTCCTCACGTTTAAAAGATTCGCCAACAGCAATCACCTCGGAAGAAGCAACCATCATCGGTGCAGCGGCAGTTTTCTTGCTGGAATTTGCCCTAATAAAGTCCAAGTTAATTCTGGGAGGCACTGCAAATAAAAAATAGCAGTGTCAGTACGAGAATCCAACAACATACATAAAAGGGAAAACCCTAGATCTTTGTTGAGCGTAAACTCCTCTGAACTTCCATCATAAGTAAACCCCAAGTATGAATACTGTGGAGCTTACTCAGGGAGGGGAAAAGGTTAGTGACATCAACAGAGAAGAAGACTTACTTGTTTAGAGTCTGATAGAAGATAGTGTTGGAGGTCAAGAGTACGGATACAGCAAAGGAAGACGTAATTTCGTTTTGCAAATCTACCAGACAGAAATAACTTGCAGATAGTGAGATAAGGGTGAAGTACCCTTGAGGGGTTTAAATAGCCTCAAAGAAGGATGCGATGGTTGAAATCCTAAGGCAACCAAGGACTGGATCGAAGAGACGCTTCGAATTCTTCAAAAGGCAGGATCAACGATCAGTGGAAAACGACGCTTCAAATTCGAAAATTAAACGAAGTTTCCACGTGGAACAATATGCACCTAATTCTAGGATACTGCCAACCGTCGTACCACCATTAAATAAGGTATTTCTAACTCCTTGGGAGGAGTCATGGGTATACGAATGCAGGGAAACGTTTGGACTTCGCAATAAATGAAGGAACAGTTGGGAGTAATCAGAGGTTGAACGCATCTCTCCCGAACGCATCTTCATGATATCCCGAACGTTATCCCCCATTAAAGCACAAGTTAATCTACGTGATAACTTATATCATTTACGATTTGTTCCCAGAACAAATTTTTGGATATGAGATGAGGAAGCAGACGATGAGACGCCAGCTATTGGGAAGAAACATTCTGGGACAAATATCCCAATGATTCAGAATAGCTGCAAACAATGGATTGAAGAAGGGAAAGCGAACCCCGCTTTCCAATGTATCAATATACAGGGAAAACTCACTCAGAAGGGTCGAGTCGACTCTCTCATCAGATTTGGGAGCCCTAAGATGGTACGACGAGGGATCGTCAAAACCCTGGACAGCCAGGGGAAGATTTTCCTCATTATAGGAGGAAGCAACAGAATCAGGTCCACCAGTGGATTTGGTAGAGGGCCTTGACTGCCTAGAAGATTCGGCAGTCACCTTAGGAGTCATGAATGGTCCAGACCCAGGAAGGGCAGAAGATGTCTCAGTTTTTTCTTCTACCCTTTGTTGGCTAACTTCTGCGAAGTCACGCCAAAGAGCAATTAGGGTTTTATTGTCACTATCCGACTGCTCAGATGGGAGAGAAACAAAGGCCTCATTGCCACTATCGCTTTTACCGGCCTTAGGCACAGGGGAAGTCTCAGAGTAAACCCTACTATCTTCCATTACAAAAGGTCCGACTGTGGTTTCCAAAGAAAAAGAAACCTGGAGACAAAAAGTAAACTTTGCAAAGGGATCAGTAAACTTACTGAATCACTAAGGCAGAGAGCTCGAGAACGAGAGAATCGTAAAGGCGCGAAGAAGACGACGAAGTTTCAAAATTCCAGACAAGAAGAATGAATCCTACCAAGACAACAAACGGATTTTAAGCACCCGCACGAGTGTTCGAGGACGTGAACGATCGAGATTAATTCGGCATCAACAATCGAGATTTGAAGACGGTTCGAAAGTTTGAACTCAAGAATCCAAAATAGGTGTTCAGAAACAGTCGTTCTGATTGCTTGAGCCACGATAGTTTCAACTGCAGGAGGATGCGTGGTGGCATCCTCACAATGCTCGAGTAAAAAGTGACACAACCGCATTAAATGTGAAATGACATTTAATGTGTGACACCCAGCCCAAATCTAGCCCAGAAGACCCGATCTGTTTTGGGTGAAGTCAGGTTTGTTTAATGTTGACTTTGAAGTTTGACCGTGATTTCAGTTTTACTATCTTTGAAAATCTTAGGAAGATGTCTTTGTGGGCCATCTCAGTAGAAGATATGGTGTTTGACCCAAAACCCATGGATATTGATGATGGTGTTTCCTTGTGGAAAGCTTATTTGATTTGGAGTTGAACTGCTCGTTTGTGAAGAAGAACTTGGTTGATGGACCTAAAGCTTAGTTGGACCTGGTTTGAAGACTTCCCTCCATACTAGGTAAGTAGTATGATGTGTTGAAAGAAGCCCATCCAAAAATATTGAAGATAGGCCCATTAAATCCTTTGTTTTGAATAAGTTGTCCAGGCAGTGGCATTTTGGTAATTTTCTGTTTTGATGGTTTTTAAAAGCTTTATTTCTTTTAATTTCGTGGTAAACTATCCCCACCATGTTTCTAAACCTCTTGATAGTGTGGGATCGATCTTTGAACTTCCTCTTTGGCAATCAATCAACCACCGGGGTCCATTTGGTCAGTTTGGTGAAACCCTAGTAACTCTTGAACTCTTTGCTATTTAAAAGGGGGAACTCCATGTGTTTCACTCTCAATCTGTTTCTAAGTCTTTGGAGAACATGGGAAAAGCCCTAGAACCTCTCATTCGAAGTCAAGGAAGATCCTCAAGTATCTGTTCAGGTTTCTTCAGTGGTTTCTCTTCTAAAAGGTTGGTATTCAATTCGCTTCTTCTTTAATTCATTCTTTCTTCTCTACTTCTGATATTCTGATTTTGAGAAGGGTATTACACTGCTGTAATGACCTCTTCTTTAACTCTTTTAGCCCTAGAGTGAATTCCACAATTCACTCTATGATCTTGAAGCCATATGGCGATGATCCTTGAATTTGATTCCACCAAAGCTCTTAATGATACTTTCCCTAATTTTCTACCTATCTTTATTATTGTGGGGAAGGTCTCATATTATTACCATGACCTTCCCTTGTGTCCTCATGATTGAGGAGTTGATCCTTGTTTTTCCTTGGAACAATTGGCAACCCTTTTATTTTCTATTAATTCATTGGACCCTCCCCAAAACCTTTCTTGATTGTAAATTCTTTGCCCTAAGGGTGAATCTTTATTCTCCTTAGTCTTTCCGTGGGATACACGGATTCTTGTTAGTAAATCCCTAATTATATGATTTGAATTTCTTTCCTTTCACTTTAATTGAGAACCTTATTTTCTCTCATTGGTAGACCCTTTCTAATTCCATTCTTTATTTTGAAATACTAATGAGATGTTCCTTTATCTATCTTGGGTTGTTTTTGTGAGAATTATTTATGGGTAACTCTCATGGGAGGTAACCAACTCTCATGAGAGGTAACCATATCTGAGACCCTATTGTTCTTTTATCTATTTGGAAACTTCCCAACACTTTTTCAGATTGTGCATTCTTTGTTTCTCTTTCCCATGGGTGAATCTTGATTCGTTGTTTCTCTTTCCCTTGGGTGATATTTGTGTTAACCTAAACTTGATCACTATATTTTCTTCATGATCCATGTTTAACCTAATTAGGATTTCTAATTATTCTTTCTTCGTTCTTGTTCTTGTTTGAGATCAGGAAAAAGATGATGCATCCTTGCAACCATCTATTCCATGATCTCATTCTATTCTTTGAGATCTATGATCATCATCATGATCTTAACCCTAGCTAATAGATTCTTGAAACCTTAACCCTAACCCTTGAATGATCTTTCTGGAAACCTTTTGTAACCTTCCATGTGAGGGAAACCTCATGGGTAATATTTCTATTAACCTAAACTAGATTTCCTATGATTTCTTGTTATTTTCTTAATAACAATCATTCCCTCTCTTTCCGTGATCATAACCTTTTCATGAGCCATATGTTATGATGAAACCCTAACCCCCTTTATTATTGACCTATTGAGATTGATTTTTCGGACTATGATCTCCCCCATGTCTTCGTTTGGGTTAGGTTGTACTTGGTCTTCAACCCCATGAGCAAAGCACCCTTGTATAGAAATATACATGGGGGCGGTTGCTAGTGGCGGTCGATTGAACCAAGCGACCGCCTGGAGCGACCGCCCGGTCTGTTTTCGGGGTTTTGCCCTATTTTGCCCCCTGTTCGTTATAAATAGCATCCCTCGCCCTATTAACACATTATTATGTTCGGGATTTCTATTTTGGGAGATTAGGCGGCTGTGGAAATTTGTGGGATTCAGGTCTGAAGTGCTGTTAATGATATGAAACCTTTTCTCTTCTATTCTTGGTGATTCTGATTAAGGTAATGAATCTCCATCTGCAATTCTCTTCTTTTTAACCTCTGATTGATATGAACCCATCCCCATTTTGTTAGTGGTTACCCAATTGATTTGTTGTATCTCCCTTTTCAATGTTCTTGATGAGATCCTGTCCAGAAACAAATCCCCGCATTTGTTTAATGGATGGATCCCATCAAGGGGAATGATTTGGGTAATAAATCTTTGTTAATTTTAGGGTTTCTTGTTACCCCTTTGTTCTAGACCTATTAAGCTTGAAATTCGGACTAAGATCATCCCAAAACGGATTGAAATCGGACGATAAAAAGTCTGATTTTCAGAGTTGGAAACTGTCTGAAACAGGGCGGTCGCTTGTGGAGGTCGCTTAACAGCAAGCAACCGCCACAAGCAACCGGCTGGTTTCCAATGTCTGTGTAGGTTTGATTTTTGAATTGTTTTGACTCTTGACTCTTATACATTCTTGTAACCCTATGCCTAGGTGTTCTCTGTTTCAAATAAAAGTCTTATAATAGTTTTTGGATTGCAAGTTAGAGGACTTCTACTAAATTACAGGTAAGGACATGCATTCTTATTTATATGCAATTACATATACATGATGGTTCTGTTGTTCTATTTACTATTCTTTGATCATGTAACTTGTTGTAATTGTATAAAGCATGTGAATCTTATTATACACTTGTTGTTTGTGGTATTCCTTGATGTACTTCATCTTTCATGATATTGCACAACTGTTCATGGTATGATAAAGAGTGATTGTAGTGTAGTTGTGATGGAAGGGGTATTCCTTTGGGATATCTTAGCTTGGGATACCAAGAGGGTGTGGAATGGGACACATGCCTGCTGATGTCTCCAGCACTATCATGATTACTGGATGACATACTTAGGAGTGTCTAGAATTGCATGGCTAGGTACCCCACATGCTATTACCCTTTCGGCAGGGGAATTGAAGCCGGGTGACCCGTGACAATGGTGACGTGACTATGTTTCATCCTACAGCGGTAACCAATCCGTGCGGAGACTCAGTGGTCCACTATTGGTCATGTAATGGTAGGGTTGCATATGTTAGGGTTGGGCTCATGGACGTCCAAGGAGCGGACCAGGTGTCGCGAGGAGTCATGAGAGCATCCACTCCAATAATATGTGGATGACCATAGGGTTAAGGAGTGGAGTCCAACAGAGGTATCCAGTCCGTGAGGATTCTTACTCCTAGGTTGCGAAGGATACTGAACCGAGTTGGTCGGTGCCATAGGGGAAGTATCTGGACTCCATATAGTATGTTACCATTATGACCTTGCATTGGATTAGAAACCCCGACATGTGCCAGTATTCATTGCCAATGGTTGTGGTGAGAGAGTGTTGACTTAACCCCAAGCCATGGTTTGAGAGCTAGGTGTGGACTTACCCCTTTGCCCAGGATCCCTGCAGAGGTAACCAGTCCTTGCCGGATCAGAGTGATGAGACTTACCCAGAGGAGGGATGGTGTATATCTTAAAGCATGTCAGCTGTTAGAGACTTGCATAGTTAGATCTTAGTAGCATTCATATTTCTGCATATCATCCATATCATTTCATGTGTGCATTCGTGGATTGTATTGACATATATATGAGAATTGTCTGTTCCTTACTGAGTTTGTTGGAACTCATTCCTTTCATTGTATATGTTATATGAATTGTACAGATGGTGGCACAATGTCTAAAGTTAGAGATGATTCATATGAAAGAGCCTTCTCGTATGAAGCGGGTGTGACACAGACAATGATACATGAACTTGCAGAGCATGAAGCCTCTTGAAGATGAAGATTATTTAGTTATTCTTTTTGCTTCCGCTGAACTCGATATTACATTTGATTCTTGATTCTTTCCTTTGATTCTTTCTTGGATATTTATTGGAGTATTTGGACTCCTGTAACCATTTGATTAATTATTGTACTATTCTTGCTCTTGATTCATGTATTTGTATTTATTATTATTGATAGACTAAAACCATGGATCCTGTGACGGATCGCACCCACGGGTCGTCGGGCGGGTAACCGGGCCCGGCGGGCAGGGTGTGACATAATGAGTTATGCAAAGATTATTACTTGACGAAGAACCCAGTTAAAAACCAAGCCCTCGGGATTGACCGAACGCTTGGTCTGGGGGGCTCGTGATATGAAGAAAATATGATTGAACTTGGTTCATTCTTGGTTTGACCCCCGACTCCGGTCGGGATGAAGGCAATTGACTCGCTTCGGAGCGAGCCGGATTCATGAGGTAGCTTGTTGATGAAGAAAAATAAATCAGCCACAAGCACGCCCTAATCCGATACTTTTGGAGAAGGTTAATTAACCTAATGACGACTAGCAGAGTTCGGCGGCTGTCAATCATCGCTATCATATGGATAAGCACTAGATAACAGTCGGGTTATCCTAGGAGTCCTCTATTACTCCAAACTAGTAGAAGTCTATCATTCAACGGATCCATCTATTAAGATCCAACAACTATCCGAAGAAGGCTCAAATACATCCAAAGAAGAAGATTCGAAGGTACACTCTATATAATACATCAACCTACCCATAAGGGGAGGATGGACGAAAACACTCAGATGCTTACTATCTGAATTGTATTCTTGTTATTCATTCCTTAGCTCTGTGCTCTAGCAGAGCCATTTGTGATTAAGTTTATCAACTGACTTAGCCTTCGGAGGTGGACTCCCGATCCCAGTGGTCGGGCCACATCTGATGCTTTATTTTGCAGGTCATTCTCAGGAGATCTAAGGGCTAAGCAGATTTTGGACGCATCAAGCACCCACGACAAGTGGACCAAGGTTAGATCACTACTCTCTCACCATGACCAAGGTTAGGGGTAATAGGTCCATCTCATCACATTATATCATCACCACCATTGGTCTGAGATTTGTGTATGTTAGGGAAATACCTAACCATTTAAGGGTCATCTACTTCTAATGCTACACAGGTAATGATACCTTTCCTCAAGTCCACTGCTCTTATTGGCCCAATATCTTTTCCAATATAGGATTGTGATCCTCACAGCTCCTAACCATATGTTTGATGAACATCCCACAACCCTATGGTCATCCACATATGATACAAAGTGACACTCCATGTCTCTTTAGGGTTCTCAACCGTCTATTAGGCGCCCCACGAGCTCAATCCCATACCATATGCAACCCTACCATAAATAACACACTAGTAGTATTGTGTCTCCTCATTACCTCAACCGTCTGTTAGACACTCAATAGTTAGCTACTTCTATCACGGGCCATTGGCTTCAATACCTTGCTAAAACTACAATAACATGTAAAGGGTCCCTAACCATGCATCTAGACATCATACAAATGTGCACATACATTAAAATATGAGATGCACAAGGTACTAAGGGCAATGGCCTAAACCACAACCTCTGAGATGTTTATAAATATGGATGCAATATGTCAGCTTCCAACCCATCATGCTTCCAGTCATATAATAAAGGAAATAAGTAGATAAACAACAATAAGTATATAATCCCATGACGCAACCAATGCATGCATGTCCTAAACAACATATTACAAAACAACAATACATCATAGGCATGTATTTGAAAGCATATTAAATGTGAAATCCCTTACAACCCTAATCTGAAAATCTAGACATCATACAAATGTGCACATACATTAAAATATGAGATGCACAAGGTACTAAGGGCAATGGCCTAAACCACAACCTCTGAGATGTTTATAAATATGGATGCAATATGTCAGCTTCCAACCCATCATGCTTCCAGTCATATAATAAAGGAAATAAGTAGATAAACAACAATAAGTATATAATCCCATGACGCAACCAATGCATGCATGTCCTAAACAACATATTACAAAACAACAATACATCATAGGCATGTATTTGAAAGCATATTAAATGTGAAATCCCTTACAACCCTAATCTGAAAATCTATATTGTAGGTCCGAAAACCCGGAGTGCAGGAAGAAGGAAACTATGGGCCATCTGAATTAAACCCATTGGTTTTGACTTAGAACTAATGGAAGTAGATGGAGATGATGCTAAGATAGAAACATTGTTAGATTTCAGAAGAAGATCTAATTTGAATGTTCACGGACTTAGTAGATGGATCAAGAGTACAGTAATGTCACAAGTGGAAGGTCCCGGAAAACTAGGTAAGACCCTTCTATAACTTGGAAAAGAAACCAAGAGGAAGATAGAGCTTTTGGAGAACCAAAAATGTTGTTTTAACCAAAAGGGGACAGTTGGTAGCCTACCTTGGTCACCTCAGGTGATCAACCAATTTCCGGGCAGAATTGTTACTTTTGGGAAATTGGGTTTCCGAAGCCCTATTTAATTATTTTTCATTCTAAAACGTGTCCTTGTGTCCTAAGGCCGGTAGAGAACGTCAAAGATACTCTAGAGAATCCTCTCCAAGGTGAAGGAAGATTTCGAAGCATTCGTGAAGTTTTTCGTCGGACGATTATTCTTCTACAAGGTTAGCATTCACTCTCTTCCTTTGAGTTCTACTTTCTCCATTGTTTTCTATCTACTGTAGAGACTTTGAAGAAGGTTATAAATCTTCTCTAATGACCTATTCTTTTATTCTCTTAATTCTAGAGTGAATCTCCATTCACTCTAGCTCTTTCGTGAGCTTCACTGTGTGATTTCGGTAAAGACCTAGTATAAATCTATGTGATTTTTATTCTTGTTGATTAGTCTGATTTGCAATCCATGTTAAATCATATTCTATGATATTTTTCAGTCCTTATTCTACTATTCTCTTTACCTTAGAGTGAATCTAGTCTATCCGTGAATCTGCGGTTTGATTTCGAATGAACCTAATATAGGACTCGTTAGGTTTTCATTCCTTTGGCCATGATTAATGCCTAAATCGTACTATATAGTGTCCTACCATTATTTTAGAGTTTTCTAATTAATTTTGGAATGTTTTTGGAACCCAGACAATGAGTTTCTGATCGATTTTATGTTTTGTTGTCTGTACACAATAGCCTTGGTCCATTGGCTTGGTAGCCTTAGGAGAGCAAAGGTACTGGTGACAGTAGAATGCCTTGATTTATCCACTTTTCATCTTCGAACCTTTGAGGTTTGTTCCCAAAATTAAATCATCATATTGTTAGGACTTTTGGGCAAGTTTGAATTCATCTTCTGGTCTACTCTTCAATAGTTTCAGGTCGACAACAGGGTGAGGATGTTCACTTACATATTGTCACATCCCCCTAGCCATTACCGTAACTGCGATACCCGGAGGTGTGATCCACAAGTCCCATGGTCAAGTTTAGGGAAACCATATACTCACATTACACAACAACACAATCATGAGCAAGGAATAATCAATGTTTAACTTTAATAAGAAAGTAATCAAAGAAATAATCTTGAAAGATAATCATAGTGCGAAATAAAATGATACCAAACAATGAATAGCTATAGAGTATAGTGCAAAAAATAACTCTATAGATCAAATGCGGAAGAGTAGATCAATCTCTAAAGTAGCTCTAAAGTATTACAATTGAAATAAAAGTCTAAAAGAATAAAGACTAAGGAGTCAAAATGCAATCTACGTCTAATCATACAACTCTTTCAACTCAAATAAAGTATGAACATATTTGTAAACTCTCGTATTAAAAAATGGACGCTCCCACTCCAAGATAGGACTAATCCTGGTACACTTCATAATCACACAAAAGAATCTTCACTGTTATCTTTGTAATATCCAACACCTTGCATAGAGTACCGGTCACTCGCCGTGCTTTGTAGTCCTAGTTCTCGAAGTCATCAGTACCTACAACAAAATCTAAAAACACATCCCCCGAAGGGTGAGCTCAATAGAATTCAGAAAGTAGTTCAATCACAATAAACGACTACAAGCAATTCAGAACAAGCATGATGCAATGATATGAAACGATGAATGCAAATATGCTTCTAACTCTAGATATGCTGATCTCTAGTGGCAGACACGCATTAAGATAAAACACCATACTCCTCTAGGTAGGTCTCAATTCACTCTCCCCCATGGCTCTGATGCACGTCTTTTGGGTTCTCCGGTGGTAATTGGGTCCTACATCCTTCTCGGCCATTCCATGGCTGGGGTTTAGGGAAAGACTACACTCACCACCATTGGTCTGAGTACTAGCACGTGTCAGAGTTATACCTATCCCAATGCAAGTCATTTACTGAGTCACATCTACTCGGAGTCGAATACCTCCCTTCTGTGCACTAGACAGTCTGTTCCGGTATGATAGCCTCCCTTTCGTGCCTAGGAAGTTCATTCCAGTATCTCCTTCACTAGAGTCACTATCTCCCTCTCAGATACGTAGACTCTTAACCCTATTGGTCATCCACATATGATAAACGAGAAGCTCTCATGGCCTCTCACAGGTCTGTTACTAGTTTTGAGCGCTCATGAGCCCAAGCTTATCATGTGCAACCCTACCAATGAATGGTTACGAGTCTTGAGCGCCCACCAATCCTCATTGTTGCCACGGGTCACTCGGTCTCAATACCCCTTCCGATAGGGTTAGATATGATAGGGTTTTCCCTAGCCAAACTCACCTAGACCAATTCTAGGTATGTCATCCAGTAGTTACGAAAAGTGCCAAGGGGCACCATAGGAAAGCATCCCACAGCACCTCCACTGGTGTCCAATGATAGAAATGCCAAAAGGGCATTCCCCAATCCACAACCACACTTAGGCAATTACAACACATCATGATTCCATAATTATCACAATAGAGTCCAACTTTCAATCACGTCATTCATAATCAATACAAGTATGTAAATCATATTTGTCCATGTGAAATACCAATATTTGTCCCCCCCCCCCCAAAAAAATGTTGGAAACAATTTTACAGATAAAGATGAAGGATATACATGTCATTCTTATTTAATATCTAACGATTATAATTGAAATCCAATTTTTAAGGAGGAAACAATTAACTCCCAATTAGAAACTAACTCATGATCTCTAAATTTCTCTTTATTTATTTTCTTTCTTCCTATTTATTCTCTCATCTTCTCTCCCCTCTTTCCTCACACACAACTAAAGGGAAACTTGGATTTGGAAAGCCAAAATTTTCTCCTAAATCTTCTCTAGAGGAGCACAATTAGGTATTCTTATTTCTCTCTCTCTTTTCAGTTTATTTTTTCTTAATTTTTTCTTTGACTCTCTCTCTCTCTCTCTCTCTCTCTCTCTCTCTCTCTCTCTCTCTTTCTTCTTTTTCTTTTTCTTTTAGATGTTGAATACGTATGAGTAAGAGTGTGAAAGTTTTTTTTTTCTTCTGTTTTTCTTATTAATTATTTATTTTTATTTGTAGTTGAAGTGAGAGAGCATATATTTTTAATACACCAAATCAAATTCAAATTTTAAATGCAAACCCAATGAAATATGAAATCTATGCTAGAATTCAAAACGCAACAGAATATGAGAGTTTGTATTGTAAAGTTGTTATAATTGGAAACAAATATATAATTGGAAGAGTTTTTTAAGTGTGGGTCCCCTTAGTGGACCATAAACATAAACTAATGTTGGGGTCCCTTTAGTGTAATATATTACACGTCGGTCCCAAATAGACTAACTAACACTATTAGCCGTCGTTAAGTATGTTCAATTTTTCAAATGTGAACAGACCAAAGTACCTCTCCGGTTATTTAATACATTGTGTTAATATATGGTTTTAAACAGAGATAATTGGTCATCAAGCATTAATTATATGGTCAATTATATATATATATATATATATATATATATATATATATATATATATATATATATATATATATATATATATATATATATATATATATACTAGCAAACTTACACACGTGCAAATGCACGTGACCATATATGAAGGATTAAGAGAGTGAGATCTTTGAAATTATTTTATGAGATATCTCGATATGCAATATAAAATAAAGACAAACGCAGGAGAAGAAGTAATAATTTTCTAGGGAGAATGGTATGCATCACAGTTAAAGGAAATATAAAGCCAAACACTTAAGGCACATCATGGACAAGAACAAACCTGGTTCGTTTGACTTCCTGCATCAATAGAAACTCTTCCATTATTCTGTGGTTCAGTACCTCCAGTTGGCCTAAGTGTTTGCGCCGCTTGTAAGTACGTAAGCCATCTGTCGAACACTCCGAGTACTCCCCGATGCTGCCATCAGTATTATTCCTTTCAGACCCCCAATGTATGTCCATTAAGGGCAGCACCATTCCCACAAGGAACCAACACATAGCAGCCCATAGAACCACCATTGCTTGAAATCAAAAATCCCAAATCTTTAACTTTTTTTCTGCTCCAAATTAGGGTTTCACAGATGTGCGTGAAGGCCTTCCACAACAGAGGATTATACTCACAACCATGAGAGACAGATCGAAGGAGATTGAGAGAGAGACAGATTGAGAGGTTGAGAGAGAAATTGAGATATGTCGTGAGAGGAGATTGTGAGAGATCAAGCGGGATTAAAATTAATGATAAATTGATAATGATTCATGACTAAAATGTCAAAATTATCCTTGTAAAAGTAAGTAAATAAACAAAAAAAATAGTGCCAAATTATTGGTATTTGAAAACAAGAAAAGGACGGAAAGGTCAGAAAAAGATTTGCGAAAACAGAATAGTAAATGCTTTTATAATAGTAGATGATATGATAGTATGTGTTATTCCCAGATTGACACTGAGGGGGGGGGTGAATCAGTGTCTTCAAAAATTCACCACAATGTGGCTGGGTCTACCAGACAGTGTACCATTTGTAGCTATCAACTGCACAAGGACACGTCCACCACACACCACAATGTGGCTGGGTCTACCAGACAGTGTACCACCACTTTGCAATCAAGGCACTCCAATATGTGCAACAAAGAAAAATAAACAAAAAAACGCAATGCACCAGAGTTTACGTGGTTCGGCCAAATTGCCTACATCCACGGAGTAATACCCTACCTAGGGTTTCGTATATTATTCAATACAATCCTAGATATTTTGACTGCTACAACAGTCTAGGAACAACAATCCCTGCTATAGTCTAAAATGCAATTTAGACAAGGGCACCAACCCCAACCCCAACCCCCTAGACAAGCTCCAACTTGCTAGGTCACAATGTAAACCAATAATTCAAGTTCCCAAAATTACATTCATGATCTAAGTTCTTCATCATTAAACATAACCTAGAAAATAATAGACAATAACTTGTGAATACGGGTTATCTCAACTTGTGTAAGATGCATGGTAACAATACTTGTTTCTCTTTTTCTCCAACTCTTTTTTTCTCTTTCAATCTTTTTCAGTTTTCTCTCTTTAAAAAAACCATAAAACCATGTTCTCTTCTTTTCTTCTGCTGCTTCTTCCTTCTCTTTCACTTTATTTCTTGTTCACAGCAAAACAAAAGACTTCTTATTCCCAAGCTTCAGATCTCCAAAGCCAGCCAACGTCTTCTGGTTCGACCTCCACGCTCTTTCCAAGCTCCTCAAAACGTCCTATCTCTTCTGCTGGAGTTTGCTCTCCTTTTATAGATTAATTAAACTCAGAGTTTGAATCAAACTCAGAGTTCCTATCTGACTTAAACAAGGAGTGTTTTGACGTACAAATCGGACTAACTTAGAGATCTCCAATGAACAATCCCACCGTTGGATTTGAAGATCAAGAAGTCGTGAAGCTCTCCTCCAAAAATCGGCTCAATCGGACACTGGATGACCATCCGATGAAGAGGTTGATCAAAACTGGACAGAGACCCTAAAAAACGGGATTCTTGAGAGACCCTAAAAAACAGGATTCTTGAGTTTTCTTTATTTGAATTGGATTCTTTCTCTCGGAAGCTTTTTGTGTGTTGCTGTACCATATCAAAGCCCACTTAAGTTGCCAACAATGAAAACACCTTCATTTTAGGCCAATGGAACAACAGTATGATATAGTATGATTTACAAAAACCCGAGCTTATTATACGAGAAAAAGAGGAGAAATAACAAAGATAAATAAATAGAAGAGATTGGTTTCCACCTACCTCTTGTAGGTACCAACTGGAATCCCTCAGAAATCGATCATTCTGATCTTCTGAGATCGATAACAACCCTTGTCATCGTCATCAAACACTGCCTGAAAGGAGATCACTGAAATGTATCAATAATCGCCGAAAGAAGCCGAAGAGTGAGAAGAAACCCTAAGTAACAGTTGAGCATTAGAACAACTCGTGAGGAGAAACAATTGAGAAAATTAAAATTTGCTGGAAATATTGAAGATTTGCTTTGCAACCCTAGATCTCACGCATTCGAACCTAACAAAGATAAATAAATAGTAGAGATTGATTCAGAGCGAGTTTGAAAGGGATATAGGGATATTTTTGCAATGAGAGAACAAATACATAGATTCAGAGAGATCGAGAGGGATTCACAGCGAGTTCGAGTGGGAGATGATATAGAGAGCGAGAGACTGAGATTGAGAGGGGTCGTGAGAGATAGTGGTGATTTAGAGAGAGATTAGAGAGGGTTTTAGAGGGATAACGCGACAGACTTTGAGATAGATTGAAAATAGTCAAGAGAGAAATCGGGATTAAAATTAAGGATAAATTCATAATAAGTCATGAGTACAATGTCCAAATTATCCTTGCAAAAATAACTAAAGAAATAACAGATAGTACAACATTATTGGTATTTAGAAAAATTCTAAGGACAGAAACGGACAGAAAAAGATTTGCGAAAAAGGTAGAGTGCATGCTTTTATTATAGTAGTATGATATATATATATATATATATATATATATATATGTGTGTGTGTGTGTGTGTGTGTGTGTGTGTGTGTGTGTTTTTATATTTTTTTTTTTAGAGTTATTTGGTGTTAAAACATTAATTATATGGTCAATATATATATATGTGTGTGTGTGTGTGTGTGTAACTTGAGGTGCATTTTGGTCCCTCCACATTTGAAATTTGAATATACTTAACAGCGACTAATGATGTTAGCTTGGTTAGGACCTACACATAATATATTATACTAAGGGTACCCAACATTAGGTTGTGGTCCACTAAAGGGACCCACACGTAAAAAACTCTAAGTGAAATTATATAAAGGTGACTGGAATTATAATTGGAAACAAAGATGCAATTGAAATTATAAAATAAGGTTGACTAAATCTATAAATTTATAATCAAATGATAATATAATATTTGTATCTCTTTCTAATATAATTACTATTTATAAAATTAAAAAATAAATAAATAAAAAATAAAAAAAGTAACTTGACCGAAATCCTCAAATGTCACTGAAATTAATTGGAAACAAAGATGTAATTGAAATTACGTAAGATTGTTATAACTAGAAACAAAAAAGTAATTCAAATTATGTAAGGTTGATTGAAATTATAATTGGAAACAAAGTTGTAATTGAAATTATAAAGTAATGTTGACTAAATCTATAAATTTACAATTAGAAATCAAATCATAAGGTAATATTTGTATCCCCTTCTAATATAATTATTATTTATAAAAAAGGAAACTTAACGGAAAGCTATGCAAATGTCACCGAAATTTCGGCGACATTTAGGGGTTCAGTGGTATCAACAGCCACTGACACCCCTTGTGTTGGTGACATTTCATTCCTTGACATTTTGCTCCCCTGTTGAATCTTGTGTTTGCCCCTGATCTTCAGTTTAAGGGTGTCAATCGGTATGGTTTCAATAATTTGGTATGGTTTTGGTATGCTACCAACTTTGAATACCGAAAATCTGAACTGTACAGTACGCTACTGAATTTGCATGGTACAATACGGTTTTGGTATTTGCAAAAACAATTTGATACAGTTTTAGTGTTAAATTGGCAAGGAAAAATGGTTTAAACATGGTATCTAGTGCGGTACAATTTTTGTACGATCGAACCCATGCCACTTTTGTTATTAGTTCATTAAGATCCTAATGAAATTGCGATCAAACAATCAATAGAATCTAATATTAACAAAGACAAAATAAGTAAATCTAAGTAATAGAGACAAAGCAAGTAAATCTAAGAAGAGTGAAGGATGAAATGAAAATTTTAAACGGGGAATTAGGGATAGGGTAAAAGTAAAGTGTTTTAATTTCTATAAAATTACATTTATATCTCTTAATTTTGTATGGTACCAATTCATTACGGTTTCAATACATACTGCGGTATGACTACCTAAATTTGGAACCGTATCCAAGAAATTTGGTTTTGTTACGTATCGTACCGAATTTTGAACGGTACAGTGTAGTTAGGTATGGTTAAACGGTTTCAGTACGCAATTAACACCATTACTTCAGTTAGAAGATTACTTCTACTGGATCCACAATGATCTATATTATTCCTATAATAATTAAAGCATGTGTTATGAATATAATTAATGGAGGCGTAGATGATTAAATACATGTAATGTTCTTGTTGTAGGCTCGCCTTCTCTTTCTTCCTTGAATCTTCCGAAGCCTTTCACTATTTGAAATCTTTCGTTTGAGCGTGTGTGAAAACAACCTCAAACCCAAATGTATAGTATGGTGGCTATGGGGACTCAATAAGTTATTTATAATATAACACCCAAACCTTAACCAATACCACAATGGTAAAGGTCAATAATACCCCTAACTTAATAACCTAAATGAATATGGGTCCAGATAAAGGACTAGTGTTAGTTAAGCTCACAACCCAACAGTCTCCCACTTGGGTTACACTAACACGAATACCTTTACATAGATATTTGACCATAACTCCCATAATACTTCATCACTTAGAAAACCTTATTCAACCAACAAACAATTAATGTGAACGATAGCATGAGATGCTCCTTGATATATGGAACACAACTATCTACCATTACAATAATTAACAACTTGTTGATATGAATCCTTGGGGGTGCATACAAGAGGTAAAGAATGCAAAACATTATGTGATCACAGAAGCATTCCCTCTTGCAGGTCCTTTCCTAATCAATGATCAGCCTACCTTGAATTACCTCATAGGTAGAATACTCAGATATTAATTATAATTTGGCAAACCGCTATGATCGATCTAACATTAATATCTGACTCCAGTAAAACTGCCCATTGGCATAACTGCTTGTGGCAAAATTGCTAACAAGGATTTAGGCTAAATATCGCCTTAAATTAGAACCTTGGCTAAATTCCGCCATTATCATCAAACAAAAAAATGTAGCAAATTTATAAATCTACATCATTTACCTTAATCATTAACACAAGATGAAAACGAAAGAACCATCTTATTAATGAAAAAATTTCATAATGAAGTCAAATAATGTTGAATAAAAACAAACAATAACTCCCACTAAATGAAACTATCAAAAGATTCTAAGACATCCACACTGGAAACATGATTCTCAAAAACTCCCATTGAAAGTGCCTTAGTAAGTGGATCTGCAATGTTGAATAAGTAGTGATATGTTGAATATCAATTTCCTCGGTAATGACCTTTTCCCTCATAAGTGGATATTTGATGTCAATGTGCTTGGAGTTCCTAGATCTTTCATTGTTCTTTGAAAAGAACACAACATAATAGTTGTCACACCACATTTTTAAAGGCCTTGAAATTGAATCAACTACCTTGAGCTCAGTAATCAAATTTCTGAGCCACATAGCTTGCTTGGTTGCCTCATAAAGTGCCACAAACTTTTCTTGCATGGTGGAAAATGCTAGTATAGTTTGTTTTGCACTCCTCCATGAAACAACTCCACCTCCCATCATAAATATATATCCTGAAGTGGACTTTAGATCATCAGTGCAACCACCAAAATCTGAGTCAGAATATCCTATCACTTCTAGCTTCTCACTAGCACTATAAATAAGCTTGAAGTCTTTTGTTCTCTGCAAATATAGCATGAACTTTTTTTCTATAGTCTAGTGAGCCACACTAGCATTAGACTGAAACCTTCCAAGTACGCTGACTGCAAAAGCAATATCTGGACGAGTACATACTTGTGCATACATCAAGCTCCCTACGGCAGAAGCATAGGGTTTGTCATTCATCTGTGTCCTTTTCCAAATCATTTTTTGGACTTTGACCCTTATTCGGCTTGTCCCCTTTGCTAATGGGTGCATCACCTCCTGAACACTTCGACATACTAAACATTTTAAGAGCCCTGTCAATATAAGCTCATTGAGACAATCCAAGAAGTCCTTGACTCCTGTCTCGACTAATCTCAATACTAAGGACATACTTTGCTTCACCTATGTCTTTCATTTCAAAATTCTCTGACAGTAATTTCTTGGTTTCATTAAGTAAGTTTGTGCTACTACTTGACAAAAGGATATCATCCACATATAGCACCAAAATAGTGAAACTACCCCTGTTTATTTTTAGGTAGATACATTGATCAATGGGTTCTCTATGAAACCAAAAGATGTAATTACTTGATTAAACTTCAAATACCATTGTCTAGAAGCTTGTTTTAAGCCATAGAGAGACTTCCTCAACTTGCAGACTAAATGTTCTTTGCCTTTCTCCTCAAAACCTACTGGTTATTTCATAAAAACTTGCTCTGTAAGGTCTCCATTCAAAAAAGTTGTTTTCACATCCATCTGGTGCAACTCCAAATTGTAATGGGTGATAATGGCCATGATGACTCTAAGGGAATCTTTTGACAAAACAGATGAGAAGGTTTCATTGTACTAAACTCCTTATTGCTGTATAAATCCCTTTGCTACTAACCTCTCCTTGTAACGCTCAAAAAGCCAAAGTAAGTGATTTTAGCCCTTCTAAAAAGAAAACGGATTCTTGAACCTCTTTCACGCTCATGTCACGTCGTCCACCCTACCTTGTGAGTATGTCTTGGTCTTAAACACTCATTTGCAAGCAATAGGTTTACAATGTTGTGGTAGTTCATCAAGATCCCATACACCATTATGACTAATGGACTTCAATTCCTCTTTCATTGCTTCCTTCCATTTGTCTACTTTACAGTGATTCATTGCCTGTTGGAAATTGATTGGGTCCTCTTCTCCTCCTATATCATACTCGCATTCATTTAGATAGACCAGATAATTTGAACTTAATTGAGTTTTGCGGGTCCTGGTGGACCTTCTAAGTGGTTGAGTTGCAGGAACTTCTGCATTTGCCTCCACTTCTTTAGCAGTCTCAGCCTCAAAAGGATTCTCTTCCATAGTTGGAAGGGATTCACAAGTTATGTCTTCAAGAGGTCGTGATATGTATGCAATAGGGGTTTAAGCAAGGGCGAAGATTTGGTCATAAAAAACAAGATTCTGTGGATTAGAAGAATCTCCACAAGGCTCGAAAAAATTAGCATGATCGGTTTCAATAATATTCCTTCCAGAACTAGGGCAATAGAATCTGTAACCTTTTGATCTTTCTGGGTACCCTGCAAAATGGCAACTCACTGTCCTTGGATCCTAGACCTTCTGATGAGAATTAAAGATTTTGGCTTCAGCTTGAAAGCCCCAAATTTACAAGTGTCGGAGGCTTGGTTTTCTTCCAGTCCAGAGTTCGTATGGAGTCTTGCATACTTATTTACTTGGTTCCCTATTCAAAACATAAGCTACAGTCTTGAGTGCCTCACCCCATAATGATTCTAGTAAAGCAGAGTTGCTCATCATGGATCTGACCATGTCCTTCAAAGTTCTATTTCTTCTTTCTGCAACACCATTTTGTTGAGGAAAATCTGGCATAGAATACCGATGAATTATTCCATGTTCTTGAAGAAAAGGGCAAATGGAACCAATTGTTGTTCAGTGTTTCCACTCCTTCCATAATATTCTCCAGCCCTATCAAATCTGACAGCTTTTATTTTCTTCGAATGGAAAAGTTCTACTTCAGCCTTGAAAAATTTAAAGGAGTCCAAAGCACTAGACTTTTTCGAAAGAAGGTAAATATACCCATATCTTGACCAATCATCTATAAAAGTCAGGAAATAGTGCTTGCCATCTAGAGTGGGTACAGGAAAAGGACCACAAATATCAATGTGAATCAGATCAAACACTATTGTGCTGCGAGTAGCTACTTTCTTTCTACTAATGGTCATCTTACCCTTGGTGTAGTCTATGCAGGCTCCCAATTCATTTGTATCAGGAAAGTCTAGTATCCCTTATTTCACTAGTCTGTCAATCCTCTTCGTTGCAATGTGACCTAACCTTCTATGCCAAAGAGTTGCTGAATTCCCATTATCAAGCATTCTCTTGATCCCAATATTCATCACCCAAGACTCTTTGCAATCAAGTCTATACATATTATCAATTATACAGCCAAAACCATAAACTACTGAATATTTAAAAATAGAAAATCCATTGCCATTAAAATTGATAGAAAAACTGTCTTGGGCCAATTTGGCTACAGAAATAAGATTCCTTCTCATGGTGGGAATGCAAACTACATTGTTCAAAATGATAAAATTTTTAGAATTTAAAACTATCCTAATATCTCCAATGGCTTCTACTGCTACTCGCTCTCCATTTCCCACAAATACGTTCACTTCATCCTAACTAGATCTCCGTCTTCTTAGCAACCCCTATTAAGAATAAGTGACGTGAATTGAAGAACCAGAACCCAACCACCATGAGTTTACGGGAACATCTATTAAGCAAGATTCAAAACAGACTAGTGAAAAATTCATACCAGATTTTCTCTTCTCTAGGTAAGCCTTCTTCTTGAAACAATCATTCTTAAAATGACCCGGTTTCTTACACCAGTGACGGATGAACTCATTATCCTTTTTCTAGAAGTTTGCTCCTTTGAAATCCTTCCCTTTCTTGAAATCCTTTGCCTTTGGGTTGAAGAACTTCTTGTTGGACTTGGTGGAGAAATCCTTCTTTTAGACAAGATTAGTAGTCTCTACCTTGTTTCTAAAAGGTGATTCTGTTATTGAGTTACTATAGTAACCATTTGATCCAAGCTCCATTTGTGATCAGATAGGACATTATAGGTAGATTTCGGATGACTTTAAGGTTGAGGGAGTGAATCCCAGATGATGTTTACCAGAAAATCATCATCAAAATTTATACCTAGGCCCTTGATCTGATTTCCAAAAGATATCAAACCTAGAATATGATCTCTAACATTACCTTCCCTAGTGAACTCGGTAGTGGTGAGAGTAGAAATCAAGTCTCCCGACTGAGCTTTCTTGAAAGAGTCAAACTTGACCCTGATGGCCTCTAGATATTCTTTGGTAGTTTCCTTTTGCCCTACATTGTTCCTAGTACTTTCTAGGATAGTTGATTCCATAACTGCTAGTGCCTTTTTATTTGTCTTATTCCAACTGTTCAGTTTGTTTTTCTGCGTTGGAGTGGGATTTTTAGTTTCAAGAGGCTTAGGTTCTATGAGGCATATATCACATTCTCTTAAACACAAGTAGACTTCTAGATCTTCTCCCCACCTTTTGAAATTATCTCCGGTGAGTTTTGGGATATCGGAGAAAATGGAGGACATCTTGATGTTACTGTAAATGTCATATATAAATTATCGAAACATCAATCTTAGACATGTATTTAATAATAATGACAAAGAAATATAGATTACCATAGAAGAAAAATTATCATCATACTAGTAAGAGTTACTGCCTATTACTGCATTTCAACCTTTGGGTTCAGAATGCACTAGTCCCCTTACAATTTGCAATTATCGCGGGATATTCGACTTCGAAGGTGCCATCACCTTTGGGTTAATGATACTTCTAAATCATCATATTCCTTTAGGGCCTGTTTGGTTACATGAATCTAGAGATTTCAAATCTCTGGATTCATGAATCTGAGAATTATACCCGTTTGGTTGTAAAAATCTCTAGATTCATGAAATCTATAGATTCACGTTTTTAGTGTAAAAAGGTGAATCTGTAGATTTATGGGTAAGGGTGAAATCCCAGAGATTTCAAAAAAGCTATACAATTGTACATTCACAAAAATCATGTCGATCAAATAAATTTTTAGGATGAATTCACAGATTTCATTCCACAACCAAACACTTAATTTTTTAAATTATAACTCCATAGATTTGAAGTCTATAGATTTGAAATCTCTAGATATTTGAAATCTCTAGACTCATGTAACCAAACAGGCCCTTAAAACATGTGCATAATCATACTTTGATGATGACACATTTGAGTGAACACCATCAATTTACTATATTAATTATATATACCTTGGATCACAATTTTATGATAAAAATTATACTTTACTACTTTGGTGGGTTTCATATAACTCTATCATAACATTATGTAATCCTATTTGCAGTAATTTATAATGAGATTCTTTCAATGAGAGAGGAAAAAAAATATGCACATACAATTAAACAGTATATAATTTTTATTATTTTTTTGCACAAAACCCCAGATGGACGTCCATCTGGTCCTCTCCGAATAGACGTCCTTCTGATCAGACGGTTGTCCGTTTGGTCTATTTTGACTAGAGGAGATGAGATTTACTTTGACCAGAACGGATGTCCGTCTCGTACGAGACTGTGTTCCATCTGGACAAAAAAGAGATCTGTTTTCTTTATAAAAAAAAACTAAGCACAAAAACACCCACAAGGACAGGATTCAAGATATCATAATTCTAAATCATAAAATTTCATGAAAGATACAAAAAAAATAAAAAAAAACTTTCATGGATTAACAAACTCATGCATATTATTACAATCCTCCCATTTAGATCCCAATAATAAATCAAATCAACACATGATCTAGGTCTTTAATTAAATTCTAGATCCTCCCATTGGATATAATCCAAAATAAAATCAATAGAACACCTAGATAATCAAACAATAAAATCAAGAATTCATAACTTTAATTATTATAGAAAATGACTCTAATGCCAATTTTTGAATCCATAATTATCTATATTATTCCTATAATAATTAAAACATGTATTAGAATATAATCAACGGAAGTGTAGATGATTAAATACTTTTAATGTTCTTATTGTAGGTTCGCTTTCTCTTCCTTCCTTGAATCTTTCGAAGTCTTTCACTATTTGGAATCATTCGTTTGAGAGTGTGTGACAAAATACTATTTATTTTGAATAAAAATTTCTTAGATCAAACGTAGGGGTCCCAAATGAAAATTAGTTCTATTTAAAGTACGAATTAACCATTTAAGAAAGATAAAATGAGATGAGATAGAAATGAGAAAATGAATCCTCAAAATCTCGTGATGATTAGTAGTGTCTTGCATGGTTGCATTTAACACCCCCAACAAGAAAAAGAAGCCCTCCCAATTCTTGCATCTAAAGTTATTAACTCCAAAAGCTAAACGTCCCCACTCAATCCGTATAAATCTGAACCCAAAGAGGTGAAGAGATCGATGCCATTGATGATTTCAAGAGTTCATTACCTCTTTCAGAAACCCAGTCAGCCATGCCATCATCTTTCTCTTCTTCAATCCGTCTCTCTCGTCAATCCAGTGCAGTCAGAAGATCAGGTAATAACGATTCTGGCATTGAATCAAAGCCTGTAGAGACTACTTTGGATCCAAAGATGAGGTCACCACATGAAGAACAAGAAGAAGAAAAAGAACCCAAGCGGGTTTCTAATGGTTCCATGGTCACCAAAGAGACAGTAGTGATTAAATATGGTGAATGCAGGAAAAACCATGCAGCGAATATTGGTGGTTATGCAGTGGATGGGTGTAGAGAATTCATGGCTTCTGGAGAAGAAGGAACAAGTGCTGCCTTCATCTGTGCTGCTTGTAATTGCCACAGGAACTTCCATAAAAAAGAGGGGGATGGTGAGATCTGCTTCTTATGTGATTGCTCATCAGATTCCACAAGGAAGTGAGTTGGTCTCTCTAGAATTCAAATGGGTAATCTCTGCTGATCTCTGATTCTTATGTGATTGATCGATTCTAATTCTAATTGTTTTAACCTGATAGACTTTCTTAGGTTTGCAGGATCCTGAAGCTGAAAGTAAGAATTGAATGAGCTTCCTCAGTTGGATAAGAAGAGGGAGATCAATTTGGAATATTTATATTCATTTATTTGTTCTTGAATGAACAAGCTAGCTTGTCACATGAGATGTGAATAACATTGTTACTCGTACAATATCTTATATATATTGGATCTGTATCTTGAGAAGGAAATTAATATTGATAATTTTCTCTCTTATATATTGTTATCCGGAGTTTGCATCATCTACCCAATGAGGAAGAAAGAAAGAGAGGGATGTGCAGAAAGGGATAGCTCTCCACCACACGTAGAGGTCCTATCTCTTGTCTAGTCTACAATTATTCCCATCTGCTCCACGGGGTGATACCTCTGGGCATTTGAGATTCAACACCTTTAAAATAATATCAAGTATGCTCATTCGGTCTCTAGGGAGAAATTGGAGTCTACTATGAATTCAACTGAGGAGGCCATTCGGAGGATGAGTTGGCCATTGATAAAATATCTCATGATTTTAGGAGTTGATTCAACTATTTAGTTGGGTGTTGTGGCAAGACTAAGATACTCTTGGTACAAATTATAAGATTAACCAGTGGAGAGAAATTAAAAACAGGACAACTTAGTGGGCAAGGGGAAATGAATCAGCCTTGCTCAGTGTTTGCAGGTCTAGATGAGGAAAGGAAAATCTCAAACAGTAGAGTGAAAGGAAAATGTTTTTGAAACATATGCAAAAATTAATCGAACTCTTGGTGGAGAAAGAAAATAGTGAGATGAATAATCAACTTAGATTATTGGCTCTTGAAAAGGAAGGAGTGTTTCTATCTTAAAATATATTTTTTAACATTATCATGGTGTGTAAGTTTTTTTTTGCTGATTTTTTCTCTCAACCAAAACAAAATTATACAAAGGCCTCCCCACGTGAAAGACCTGAAGACAATAAAGTAGCTGCGTATAATAAAAGCTAGGGGAGATTTAACATACACTCTAGAAAGACCAAGCTTATGAGTTCTGGCAACAAGGAAATCTACCGAAAGTGTTAAGAGAGCAATTCACAAAACGAAAAATATAAAACCGAAGGTTCGAAACAAGAGAAAGTGTAGAAGCAAGCTTCTGAGCTGCCCAATCACCTGAACAAGGAAGCAAGTGGAGCAACTTGACGGCTTGCTGATAATCAGATGTTGTGCAAATTCGGTTCAGCTTCTAAGCGTACTGATTTTGAAGTCTCAAAACTTAGATTTGAGAATTCCAACAAAGTTAATCCGATTCACGACAAGTAGTTTGACAAGTATTGTCGTGATCAATCTCTATCTAAATCCCAATTTTTGAAATCTTAGTGAATAGTCTAGCCGCAAAGTAGTGCAGATCCTCTCTCCACCCAACTCTTCATTTTTCATCTCCTTACCCTCACAGTTGGGCTTGCCCGTGGTATACAAGTAGGGGTGTTGGCTTGTGTCTAAATAGAGAAGATTTGAAGTTTGCTGCAATGATGGCGATCATCCATCAGCCAATAAAAAAGAATGTGCTACGTGGATATTATTCTGGATCCAATGATGGTGGAAAAGGCTTTTCAATTAATATTTTTCAACGCTCATAGATGATTGTTGCTGAGATCGCTGCAGGCGATCTGAGTTTCCTTATGTATGCATGCTGCTTTAGTGAAAGGACAGCACAAATAATTAGTTGAGACATTAACTTCAACTAGAACTTGCAACTGTCATACGCCTATCCCCATTGCACGAGCATTATAGTTATGATGGTTCTGGGGTTGCTTCCGCTGCGAAGTACCCCACCTTGTATGATTAATGAACGCTTTAATTTTTGGTGGAACTACCATAGGTAGCTTCTTTTTGTCTTAGGTTCTCGTCAGCTTCTCCTGGTTATGACCTATGTAATTTTTCTCCTTTTGATTTTTTTTGGTCAACAGGAGGCGTTGATAATGCTCCCAATAAACCATTTTTTTTTTTCTGTTTTCACGTGCTTTGAGATCAAAAAAGCAATTGAATTACGTTTGATAAATCAATTCGTTTCTCTATGCTTGAAAAGCGAACTAATTGCAAATCTATCGCATTCGAAAAACAGCTTCTGCAAAACATCTCATATTTGTTTTGTTGTCTTAGAAACAAATTGAACAATTCTTGTCGGGTTATGAAGAACCCACCGAATAGAACAATCAGCAAATAAGAGAAAAGAATAACACAATAATAACAACTAAGAGAAAAGAAAGACACAATAATATATGGGCAAGAGAGAAAACTCCACTATAAATAAAGAAATATCCAAGAGAGAAGATATTTGGGATGATTAAAGAAGAAGGAAGAGGCATTCTTTTATAGCCTCTTCCTCTCCACATATTCCCACATCAGTCGATGTGGGACTAATATTACAACAATCTCCCACTTGGAGATTAGATTGAGAACCAATCAATCTCCACACCAGTCTCTATCTTGCCACCACCATGCTGTCTATGTCTCTATCAAGCCATACAAGGATCTGCACCAAATGAACTTGTTAGTATTGATTGCTTTTGTCAATGCATCTGCTAGGTTCTCTTTCGTGTGGATTCTCTGCATATCCACCCTTCCGTCTTCCACCACTTCACGAACAAAATTATATTGTACTTCTATGTGTTTTGTCCTGGAATGAAAAGCTGGATTCCTTGCAATGTGCAAGGCACTCTGACTGTCACAATACAAGAGAATCTTCTCGTGTTTGTGCCCAAGTTCTTCCATGAATCTTCTTATCCAGATTGCTTCTTTACAAGCTTGTGTAGCTGCCATATACTCAGCTTCATTTGTAGACAGGTGCTACAACTGTCTGTAGTTTAGATACCCAACTCACGGCTCATTCGCAATTGTAAACACATAGCCGGTAGTGGATTTCCTTTTATCAAGATCCCCTGCAAAATCAGAATCAACATATCCTCTGACAGTAAATTCAGATCCTCCATAACATAGAGCAGCATCCAAGGTTCCTTTAATGTATCTTAGGATCCTCTTCACTATAATCCAATGCTCTTGTCCTGGATTCGCCATATGCCGACTAATCACTCCCACTGCATGTGCAATGTCCGGTCTTGTACATATCATAGCGAACATCAGACTTCCCACTGCTGATGCATACGGTACTCGAGACATCTCCATCCTCTCTGCTTCATTGCTAGGACACATACTTGATGATAACTTGAAATTAACAGGAAGAGGAGTAGAAATTGGCTTACAGTCTTGCATATTGAAGCGGCGCAAGACTTTCCTTAAGTAACTCTTCTGAGATAGCCAAATCTTCCTGTTATTTCTGTCTCGGTGAATTTGCATCCCTAGAATCTTGTTTGCGGGTCCCAGATCCTTCATTTCAAATTCCCTAGCCAACTGAGCCTTTAATTCTACGATCCGATCTTTGTTGGGGCACGACACCAACATATCATCGACATACAACGATGAAATGATGAAATCATCATCACCAAACCTCTTGTAATACGCACAAGGTGCTGAAGCAAGTCTGTTGTATCCAAGGCTCAATATGAAGGAATCAAATCTCTTATACCAACATCTTGGCGCTGTTTTAAGCCGTATAGAGATTTGTTCAACTGCCAAAACCAAGTTCCCCTTTTACGGTTCTTCAAAACCTTCTGGTTGGAGCATATAGATTTCTTCTTCAAGATCTCCATGAAGAAATGCAGCTTTTACATCTAACTGCTCAAGATGTAGATCAAACGTAGCACAAAGTGCCGAACTATCCGGACAGGAGTAAGTCGAACCCTTTGGAGAAAAGATTTACGTGAAATCAACACCTTCTTTCGAGCATATCCTTTGATCACCATTCTTGCACGATACCGCTCTACTTGATCATCATTTGTTTCGTTTGATCTTGTAAACCCATTTGTTACCAATGGGCTTCCTTCCGTGCGGTAAAGGTACAAGCTCCCACGTCTTATTCTTATGAAGAGCTTCTAGTTCTTCTGCATAGCTGCCATCCAAAGTGACGCTTCGAGCTATCAATCGCTTCTCACGAATGTTGATGGCTCACCATCTTCTGTTAGAAGACAGTATGCAATGTTGCTCTCCATAATATAATCGATTTGCCCGAGGTTGGTGTATGTCTTTCACGAGGTGACCGTCGAACTTCTACGGTTGTAGACTCAACTGGTACTTGTTCCTCATTTTCCCGATTCTGCTCCCGAAGAATTTCCTAGATTGGACTTCTCTTCCTCTCTGAACTGTTGTACTCTCCGGAATTTCTATTGAAATGCTACTCACATCTTCCATTTGCAGCTTATCTTCCGCAAAAATGACATCTCTCGCTGATGACGACTTTGTGGGCGGTGGGATCCCACAGTCGATACCCCTTGACTCCATCAGCATTTCCCAAGAGTTTGCATTTTCTAGATTTTGGATCCAACTTCGAAATTTCTTGGGGATGATACATCACGTACACAGGACTCCCAAATGTGTGCAGGCGTGAATAATCAACTGGCTTGCTAGTCCACATCTCCATTGGTGTCTTCAAATCAATCGATCTTGTTGGTGATCGATTAATCACATAGCAGGCAGTGTTTACGGCTTCTACCCAAAAGGACTTAGCCATACTTGCAGTTCTCAACATGGCTCTCGTTCTTTCGAGTAGAGTTCTATTCAACCGCTCTGCTACTCCATTCTGTTGAGGAGTGTAAGCCACCGTGAGTTGTCTCTTGATGCCTTCTTGATTACAAAACTCAAAGAAGTCATCCCCTGTATATTCACCGCCATTGTCTGTCCTGAGGCACTTGATTTTCTTCTCAGTTTCTCGTTCAACTTGCGCTTTGAATGTTTTGAAAACTGAAAACACATCTGACTTCTTCTTGATAGGAAACACCCAACATCTTCTGGAATAATCATCAATGAAAGATACATAGTACCTTGCTCCCCCCAGAGATGTAACCGGTGCTTGCCATACATCATAGTGAACTAATTCCAGAATACTTTTACTCCTGGAATCAGATGCATTGAACTTCAATCTATGCTGCTTGCTTGTAACACAGTGCTCACAAAAGGGTAATGAAACCTTTGTGAGACCCGGGAGTAATTTCTGTTCATGGAGAATCTTCAACCCTTGCTCGACATGTGGGCCAATTTTCGATGCCACACTTTTGTCATCTCTTCTACGATACCGGTTGATGCAACTGATGCTTCGCCTCCCGGACATGTTTCTCCCATTACTTCATACAAATTTGCAGCACCCCTTTCAGCTTTCATTACAACTAGCGCTCCTTTGACGATCCTCATCATTCCATTTTGGATGCGTGTCTTGCACCCAATTTCATCTAATTGTCCCAAAGACAATAGATTCTTCTTTAAGCCCTTCACATGCCGCACATTTTGAATAGTGAGTACCATACCATCGTACATCTTCAACTTGATGGTGCCAACTCCAACAATCTCCAAGGCATGATCATTTCCCATGTACACAGACCCTGTAGAGATAGGTTCATAAGTTTGAAACCAATCTCTGCGAGAGGTCATGTGCCATGTTGCTCCCGAATCCAAGATCCAAGCATCACTATGTTCCAATCTATCCTTGGCTGCCATTGCTTGATTCGTCGTAAAGAATATCTCCTTCACAGAATGCACCCTTGAGATGTCTCTGCCTTATCTACACCCTTTTTGAATCGACACTCTTTTTTGAAGTGTCCCCTTTTGCCACAATTGTAGCACTTGAAATTCTTCTTACCCCTGGATTTTGACCTCCCTTGATTGTTACTCCCATTGGAATCACGTTCTGTTGACCTTCCTTGAGTCATAGACAAAGCTTCTGCTTGTTGTGAGCTTGCCTGCCTATCTTCTCTGCCTTTTCGTCTACTTTCTTCTTCAAGAATTGTAGCAGCGACTTCATCAAATACAAAATAATCAGAGAGGATATTACTGGTTAAATTGATGATGATTGGGTCATATGAATCGGAAGACTTTGGAGTAGAATTTCAGCACGTTCTGTGGTGAAACATTATGTCCCAAAGTTGAAAGTTGAGAACATAACGAAATCGGAGGTATGTAAGTGCTCTGAATCGATGTAGATTCTGACATCCGTAAGGTATACAACTTTCTCTTCAAGAAGATTTTGTTGTGAAGTGATTTGGCTTCATACAATTTGATGAGGTGATCCCAAACCTCCTTAGCAGTTTTCTTCTCTTCTACGCCCGCTAAAATATCATCTGATAATGCTAGATGCAAATCAGAAAGAGCGATCGCATCTATTACTTTCCACTTTTCGTTGTCCGTGAACTCCGCCGGCCGAACACCGATGGCTTCCGAGGCGGTTATCTTTTATCAATAATGCCTTCATCTTCATTTTCCATAATGAGAATTTCGTTCCGTCAAACTTGCCGATGTCGATTTTTGCTGCCATTGCTTCTATCACGAACTTGTTGTTGGCTGCAGAATAACTCCCACTATTTCACGTGAAACTTGTCTTCTCAGGTTATCTCCACCTGGTATATGGTTGAACCAAAATGCACCAGGGAAAATTTCCGGGAAAGAGGCGGAGGGACACAAGCGGTCCGCTTAAAAACCGGACTCCTTAGACAAAATTTTCCTAGACATGCACTTAATCACCCAATACACCTTTCTAGGATACCCGAAAGAAACCACGTGAAATTGCGACTTCTGCAGCACCTCCGTAGGATGAAAAACAATATCTTACTTATTTTTCTGATGTGAAGGATCCACCTAAGTGGCAATCACAGAGCATACTATAAGTAGATACTCACACCCTAAACCAAACAAACAAACCCCCCAAGGAATTTTCCTTTTCTGATGTGGAATCTCAGACTATGCTGCAACCACAAAGCATACTTCAGAAAAACCTCGCTCTGATACCACTGTCGGGTTATGAAGAACCCACCGAATAGAACAATCAGCAAATAAGAGAAAAGAATAACACAATAATAACAACTAAGAGAAAAGAAAGACACAATAATATATGGGCAAGAGAGAAAACTCCACTATAAATAAAGAAATATCCAAGAGAGAAGATATTTGGGATGATTAAAGAAGAAGGAAGAGGCATTCTTTTATAGCCTCTTCCTCTCCACATATTCCCACATCAGTCGATGTGGGACTAATATTACAACAATTTTTAAAAAAAAAAAAAAAAAATTAAAAAAAGGTTTGTTTTAACAAAAAGAAAGCCCCCCCCCCCACCCCATCCAGGGTCCCCTTTGTCTCCGTCGGACGGCTCGGCAAATCAGTTCGCTCTCTGCAACTCCAGCATCTTCTCCAGTCCAAAACCCCCCATTTAAATGATCATTCTAAGCATGCAGTTAATTTTATTATTATTTTTTTAAAGGTATAAGGGAGTTTTACAGATATATGTATAGAATGAGTATATTACATATGCCGTCAGCAAATAGTCAAACTCAAGAAATTTTCATCAAGAGATGTTGGTCTTACCAATCTAAGTATGAATTTGTTGCTCAAAACTCACATCACAACATGAGATTACAATGGTTCTTTGCTTGCTGCCTTCCTCGCAGCCCAATCTTCACTACTGAGGAACTCCATCATGTAGGAACCAAATTGGTTAACAAGTTATGACTAGAAGCACCACTGCAGCAGCGCTAGTTTCACCTTAAAGCTCTCAGTCTTAAGTAACTTCAGCAGCCTTGGGAAGAGTTTCTGCAGTAGAGACAGATCTAGGTCCGGAGAATGCGTTTGTAATCCCATTTTGTCAAAAATGCATTGTAGCTCTTCTAGGCTTAATATTTCACTTTTACCATTGTAATCTCATGTTGTGATGTGACTTTTGGGCAACAAATTCATGCTTAGATTGGTAAGACCAACATCTCTTGGTGAAAATTCCGTGGGTTTGATTCTGGCTTGCTGACAACATATGTAATATCCCCATTCTATATGTATCTATAAAGCTCTCTTCTACCCAACAAAAAAAAATTAAAATTAACTGCATGCTTAGATTGTTGAGTTGGGTTGACATTTGGATGTTTTTGTTGGCACTAATCTTCTGAGAATGTATATAGATGTGGAAGAATGGAAAATGCAAAGGACTGTTTTAATGCCTAATAAAGATTTGGTCTCATTAAATGAGTTTATGACACACCAACTTGTTCTACTAATGTTTTAGAAATATTTTCAGAATGGTTTTATCAAACGCTCATTTCTAAACAAAAAAACATCTCTCAACATAGAGACATGTAAAAACAGTTCTACACAAAAACTAGTCTCATAGAATGGAAATGTTATCAAATGCATACTAAGTGAGCATGTTCCCATATGTGTATGCTACAGATAGCCCTCTTATATGATGCAGATGGGTTAGCTACAAGGGAGGCATTCCAAAGAAGACCGATGCCATTCGACCCAGTTGCCAAAGATATGATTTCATGATCGAATCTGGGTTGTGACTTCGCTAAGGCCTTGCGGTTAGCAAGCCTAGTGGGCTTTAGGTCGCCAGAGTATGAGCCCCCACACCTCTTAATGAATCCAAAATTTTGGCCTAGCCGTGTCTTCAGAAGGCGAGAAGATAGGATCATTGTTTTTTAACAGCATGATGGTACATCTAGGCTGCAAGAAATGATTTATCTTTTTTTTTTTTTTTTTTTTTTTTTTTTTTTTTTTTTTTGTTTTTTGTACTGGTGCTTTTTTAATTCTGGAATTGAAATATGCCATCCGCAAGGGTTGAACACAATACCTCTCCACTGAGAAGTACGGATCTTTACCACTCAACCAACCCTGCATTGGCAGAAATGATTTAGCTTTCGGAAACAATAAGGGAGGAGGGTTACTTCATAGCCAAGGATTGGATTGGGAAGATCAAGTTTGCTCTCCGAGCTTACCATGTTAAACATGAAGATACAAGGGGAAGCCTTTGCAATCTGCCTAGCCATGCTATTTGCTCTAACACTATGATAATTGAATCAGATTGTAAAGAGCTTGTTCTTTCCGAGCTTACCATGTTGCAACAAACTTGTTGCAACATCAGGTTTGTTGCTCCCATTTTGGTGGATATCAAGAAGCCAATAGGTTACTTTGAAGATTGCAAACTTCAGTCCCTCTCTCAGAATGTCAATGCATGTTGTGCTGACTACCTAACCTGTAGAGTCCATTGACTAGCGAATAGAACTGTTTGGCCTATTTCCTCTCTGTGGCTGCAAAATCTATGTAGTTTCCCTACTTTGGCTTTGCCACTTTAATAAAATAGTTTTATACTGGGAAAAATAGTAGTAACAATTATATAATGGTCATGTATATAGCTATAAAACACTACTATGGCAATAGCTACTTTATACAATAGACTAAGTCATTGGATGAGCTTTAACATCTTAGAACTTAAGGAAATACCTTAACAGTTCCCAATATACTAGAGTCCAAATCCTCTCCACCCAACCTGCCCCTCCACCACCCATACTCACATGAGTGTAGGCCCTGCCCAACAAGAGCAGATTTGTGAGTGTGGGTCCTGGCCACCTATGTGAGTGTGGGTGTCGCATCCACCCAGTTGGTATCAGACCAACTATCAGACCAACCTGATTGTTGGTGCTAATTCTGCCAATCGCCTTGAACCATTACCTTCGCACCGAACTCCTCAAATCTGGATCGATTTGGTTCGCTCTTCGATCAACCAACCTTTCACTCCTGAAAGAGATAGGACACTAGTAAGAAACGGAGCCGATCGTCTTGATCGGCGTCTCGTCTCCGACGATCTAGTCAGTATTATGAAGACGATGCTTCAGAGCTCACTGGAGCTTCTCAAGTGTTCGAATGGAGTCCAATCAAAGTGAATTTAGAGTTTGGTTGTGATGCGTCCAAAATCTGCTCAGCCCTTAGATCTCCTCGTGATGACCTGCAAAACGAAAGCGTCAGATGTGGCCCGACCGCGGGGGTCGGGAGTCCACCTCCGAAGGCTAAGTCAGTTGATGAACTTAATCACAAACGGCCCTGTTAGAAGCACAAAGCTAAGGAATAAAGAACTGGGAAAGGTGATCTAGATCGTAAGCCGCTGATAGTTTACGTCTATCAGTATGTATCTCAATTTGAGTTTGAGTCTCAGATTGTGTGTTTTCGATCCCCTTACCTCGTATGGCAATGAGGTTTATATAGAGTGTACCTTCGAATTTCCTTTGTTGGATGCACTTGAGGCTTCTTCGGGTAGTCGCTGGATCTTAACAGTTAGATCCATTGAGCAATAGACTTCTACTAGTTTGGACTAGTAGAGGACTCCTGAGATAACCTTTAGGTTATGTGATGATTATCCCTTCGATAATGATTAGCTGCAGCCGTCAATTCGAGTCTGCCATCATTAGGGTAATTAACCTAATCCATAAGTTGGATTAGGGCGTGCTTGTAGCTGAATAAGTTTTCTTCCTCAGCAAGCCATCTTCTGGATCTGGTTCGCTCGGGAGCGAGTCGGTTCCCTCTGTCTCGACCGGGGTCGAGGGTCGAACCAGGTATGAACCCGGTCTGATCATAATTTCTCCATATCACGAGCCCCCGAGACCAAGCGTTTGATCGATCTTGAGGGCTTGGTTTTTAACTGGGTTCTTCGTCAGGCGATAGTCTCTGCGTGTTCCATTAAATGTCATATCACATTTAATGCGGTGGTCACTTTTCCTCGAGCGTTGTGAGGGTAAGGCCACGTGTCTCCTTGCAGTCGATCTATCGTGGCTCACGTAATCCAAGCGACGGTTTCCGAATGCCTGTTCGGATTAGTGAGTTCAAACTTTCGAAACGTCTTCCAATCTCGATCGTCGATTTTGAATCAATCTCGATCGTTCAGATTCCCGAACACTCGTGCGGGTGTTTTAAAAGCGATTCGTTGTCTTCGTAGGTTTCATTCTTCCTGTCTGGAATTTGAACCTTTGTTGTTTGCTTCGCGCCTTCTTGCTCTCAAGCTTTTGCCTTACTGAATCAGTAAGTTTACTGGTCTTTTTCTTTTTGTAGTTTACTAAAACAAGTAATGGCAGATAATAGGGCTTCTCTGGTACCCAGTGTTGGTAATAGTAGTGGGAATGAAGCTTTTGCTTCTCCTCCTTCCGAACAGTCGGATAGTGATAACAAAACCCTAACTGTCCTCTGGCGCGAGTTTGCTGAAGTTTCTCAAAAAGGTTTAAAGAGAAAAACCGAAACTCCTTCTGTCCTCCTAGAGTCTGGATCTTCCAAGATTGCCAAGTCTTCTAGGCAGCCTCAAACTTCCAGGTCCGATGGTGGACCTGGCTCTGTTCCCTCCATTTACAAGGAGGAAACCCTTCTTTCAGCCATCCAAGATTTTGATTTCCCTTCCTCTTATCAGGTTAGGGCTCCCCATCCTGATGAGAGGATTGATTCAACCCTTTCAGGTGAATTTTCTCTGTACATAGATGCACTGGAAAGCGGAGTTCGCTTTCCCTTTTTTAATCCTTTGTTCTCTGCAGTTCTGAATCATTGGGACATTTGTCCCGGAATGCTCCTTCCCAATAGCTGGCGTCTCATCGTCGGCTTCTTGGGTTTGTGTTTTTAACTTGGCATTACGCCATCTCTTTCTCTCTTTGTACATTTTCATGTTCTTTTTATCTCCCATCCTCCCGGATGGGTTTTTCTGTCCAAATGCAATAAGGCTGAACTTGATTGGAGGGGCAGCATCCTTGCCAAAGGAACTTGCCCTTCTAACCACAAAAGATGGCGCGAACGATACTTTTTTTGTCGAGCGCCTCCATCGGATCTTAACTTCCCAACCGCCTGGAGGCGGTGTACTTCTTCTTCCAAGAATAACCGAGGCCTTCCCTTATCCAAAGAAGACGAGGCGGCCGTCAGGAAGATCAAATCCATTCCATGGTATCAAGAGATACATGGACTTGAGGTGGAGTATAACTCCATTCTTTAGTACTGGGGCTTGGCTCATTGTGAGCTTCTAACCATCATCCTTTAATTTCTTCGAAGTGATATGTCTTTAATTCCGACTCTTGCTCTTCTTTGCAGTGCCTCCAAGAATGAACCCCGAGAACCTGCGAGTGAAGGCCGCTAGGGCCGTTGTGACAGCCAAGCAACGATCACCCAGAGCCTTGACCGTAGATCAAGTGGCTTCTGTTCCCTCTCCCGACCCCTCTTATAGGGGTATTAGGAATATCAGGCCCGTGGTTGATGCTTTGGGTAAAGGGAAGAAGCCAATGGTGGAGAGGTCTAATGTCTCCTCCTCCGCCCGAACCAAAAGGAGGCATGATACAATCGATGCTTCCTCCCATTAAAAATCCAAAGCTTCAACGGATTGTGAGGAGGTCTTCACCCCCCAGTGGACCCTGAAGTTGACCGACAGGGTGACTCGGGACCCTGAGAAAGCTGCAAAGTGGAGCTCCCTCAGTCTTGTTCCTTCTAATCGCCAGGAATTTGAAAACCTGGAGGACATTGCCCTTGTTAGTCAATCCACAAGGTACCGGTCTTCTTGCTTACTTATTTTTTCATAATTTCTTATGACTTCTTCTGATATTTTCCGCCTTCCCAGGAATGCTGTGTTGAGCTTCTACCAACACATGGAAGCATTGAGCCGGGTTGGCCGCAACAGCTCCTTGCTGCAAACCTGTGAAGAGAATTTGGCCAAGGCCAATTCCGAGATAGACCAGTGGCCGTGCAGCTGCTGAGGAGCTGCAGAGAAAGCATGAGGAAGAAGTGATCTCCCTCAAGGAGGCCCTGGCTGCTTCGAAGGCTCGTGCTGCTGCTGCCGAGCGCGAGGCCAGAAAGCAAAAGGAAGCTGCCACGTTGTTCAGTGTGACGCTTGAAGTTAAATGTAGGGAGAACGAAAAATATCTGAAGTGGGCGGTCCCTAGCAAGCCCGAGCATATCAAGCCAGAGCTTCGAAAGGAGTGTGTTCGGAAATACCTGAACAGCGTACCTTTCTCCGAGCTGCTAGGTGCCTACAACATTCAAGCTTATCACTTGGGGCAGAATGACGTTTGGGAGCGAATTCTCGCATCAATCCCTTTCTTTGATACTGCTCCCTTCCGTGAGGTGTGCCATAAAGAGGTTTTCCGGAAATTAGGCATGGATCTCCCAGACTAGGCTTGGGAAGAAAATGATCATTTTCCAGCTGACCCTCAATATGAGGCATACCTGGTTGACGAGCCGGCACTTCCAGAGAAGTCACAAGCCAAGTCACAAGCTGTTGCTAAAGAGGACTCCGACAATGTCATTCTTGAGGAAGACTCTTCTCAAGATCCTAAGAAAAGTCCTCCCGACCAGGGTCCCTCGGGCAACAATGAAGAAGAGGCTTAGGGAGTTATCTCTTTTTTCTTTTTTTTTTGTAAAGATTGACCTCCTTGCTAATGAATAGACACTTCTTTTTCATGTTGGCCTTTCCATTTCCCTGTCTCCTGCTGAAATCTTGTCTTGAATATCAAAATATAAATGATAAAACTTATCACTTAACTTCTCATTCTTCGACGAATAATAATCTTGTAGAGATATTGTGAAGATGCGTTTTGGAAAGATGCATTAATCTTCCCCACTACTTCATTTACTGCAAAGTCCACATGCTTCCCTTCTAGTATCTGCGAAGTCCAAACGTTTCCTTGCTTTGGTAATACCATTCACTGTTTCCAATGAATCGGAAATACACCCATTATTACAATGGCGGTGCGACGATTGGAGGTATCCCTGTATCGGGTGCTCGCCTCCACATGTTTCCATGTGGCATCCCTCCGACCGTTGATCTTGCTTTCTGCGGATTTCGAAGCGTCATTTTGATCTGGGCCATTGGTTGTCCTTAGCTTTCAACCGTCGTCTTAATACCTGAGGCTATTTAAAGCCTTCATGGGTACTCTCCATTTATCTTGCTATCTGCAAGTTAGATTTGCTAAAGTGGTAAAGCGACATTCCGTCCTTCTGCCTGCTTCCATATTCCTTGTACTCCAGCAATAGCTCTATCAACTTCTGAACAAGTGAGTTTTTTGATTACTCATCTCTTTACCCACTTCCCCCCTGAGTAAACTGCGCAGTAGTAGTACTTGGTGTAAAACCCAGCCCTAACCTTGACCCGGAAACCTTGTTATTTGTAGGTCCAGTGACCCGAAGTAAAGTAAGAAGTCAGTTTTGGGCCATCCCAGTGGAGGACTTGTTGTCTGGCTTTGAATCCATGAGAGTTGATGATGAAGTTCTATTTATGGAAACTGAATCTTGATGAAGATCGGATTAGTTGATGGACTTGGAGTGCTCTCTATCATGGTTTGAAGGCATTTCAACCTATTAGGTAAGTCACTTGATATGTGTGCAAAACCCCTTTAGGATTGGATTTGATCTGGGCCTTCAATTACCTGTTTTGGAATTGCTGTCTGCATTGGTCGACTGATTGGTCAACTGGACCAGTCGACCAATCCACTCGACCAATGGGTGCTGTCTTTGGCAATTAGGTCTTGCTTGCTCTATTTAAGTCCAATCTCGAGTCTACTTCGTATTTGCTGCCTCCAAACTCTTTGGAACGAACCAAAGACCTCTGCAAGTCATCTCCCTTGCATCCTTGGTGATTTTCTTGACGGATCTTCGTCAAAACTCTTCCTTATGCATCAAAGGTATGTCTACACTCTCTTCTTCTCCTCCATCTCTGTTTTTCTTTCCTTTTTGAGTTGAGACAGTAGAGGAGATGCTGCATTCTCTGTTGCAAACATCTTTGGACTTGTCTCTCATGATCTTCCTAAGGATTAATGGCTAAAACAATGATCTTAACCATGATCATTGCAACCTTTTGAAGGAATCATGATCAAACCATGATCTAGTCTTTGTTTAACTTTTGATTTGAATTCTGATCTCCTTGGATCTTCTATATTGATCATGTTAGTAGTCAATTGCTGTGTTTTCTTTTCATGGTCCATGATCTATCAATCTCTAGTTGTTTCTCTTCTACCATACCATGTTTTCTTCATGAATCATGATAGTTACATATATGGTAGGTTTTGTTTCCTTATTTAGATTTATGCTCTTAGGTCTATTTTCTAGAAGATCTAAGTATGCTTTTCATGATACCTTTACCTGAAGTAATAATCCATTCTTCTATTGTTCTTGTCTTTGATTTCTATCTTGAATTCTTCAAGATCCATGATTGATCTAATTATGGTAACTTTTTGTTTCCTAATTTGGATCTTGATGACTTGATTTGATTAGTGTTTTGAGACCCCCTATATGTTAGGATACTACTAATGTAGTTTACCCCTTGATTAGTACCCTTTTGAACCACCAAATTCGGATTTTATATCTTAAAACTCTGTTTTTTTTTAGGTTTATCGTCGCATTGGTCGATCGATTGGTCGATTGGACCAATCGACCAATCCACTCGACCAATGAGTACAACTCCAGAATTGGTCTGTGTTGGATGTTTTGGTATCTTTTCTGTTAGGGATCTTTCCTAATATGTTGTATACACTTGTTTAGGACCTTCTTCTCAAGTTTGTCAAGATCTTACTTGATTTCTTAGGATTCCTTTGCGAGTTATAAAAGGTAAGGATGGTTATTTCCTTTATTACATAGATAGCATGAATCTAGTTTCTATATTTGAATATCATTGATTTGTTTCCTTAATTAGATTCTTACAATGATATATTACTATTGCATAATCTTGATTACAGTAGCATTACTTGTTTATGATTAATTGATTCATGCATGATTTACTTACCAATTATATACAAGTTGATTGTAATTATTGATTTCTTTCCATATATGAAGTTACCATATATGTGATGATATGAATTGATGCATGTGTATGCTTAAGTATGGTTTGGAAAGGAGAGGTGTCCTTTTGACACTTCTGTCCTTGGACTACTACGGGAATATTATGGGATGTTTCCGGAGATGCCCTCTGGACACCTTCCTAAACTGTTTGATGACATATCTAGGATTGTCTAGTAGTGTTTGGCTAGGGTGTCCCGTTATGTCAGACCCTAATCGGACGGGTATTGAGACCGAACGACCCGTGGTAGCAATGGGGATTCATGGGCGCTCAAGACCGGTAACCAACCCGTGAGAGGACAGGAATCACATTGTGGGGGCCATTTATTGGTAGGGTTGCATATGGATAGACTTGGGCTCACGGGCGCTTAAGACCGGTAACCAACCCGTGAGAGGATGTGAGAGCTTCCCGTTTACCATATGTGGATGACCAATAGGGTTGATGAGTCCGTAGTCAGGGACTATGAGGACTCTAGTGTGAAGGATACCGGAAAGGATCGTCAGGGACGAGGAATGGACGTATCTGGATCTGACTTGATGTAACTAAGTTGAAGACTTGCATTTGGCTAGGCTTTACCCTGACATGCGCCGGTACTTAGACCAATGGTGATGTGAGAGAGTGGTGGCTTAACCCCCAGCCATGGAATGTCCCGAGGGATGCCGGACCCATTACCAACTGATGATGAGTGATTGAGACCTTCCTAAAGAAGTACGGTGCTATGACTTAAAGCATGTCTGCCAATAGAGACTAGCATACATAGAGTTAGATTCATTCATTCATTGTTTGTCTCATACCATATTGCATTTATGTTTGTTCTGAAATCCTGTCATTTATGTTATTATGGATTTAACTGCCTTACTGAGTTTCTTTGAAACTCATTCCTTTATTGTACAATGTTTGTTAGACTATTCTACAGGTACTGAATATTATGACGGCCCCTATGAAGAAGCGCAAGGAGAAGAAGCATATCTCCAGGAAGGTGATTGCGGTTACAACAATTACACTGAAGATTCCGCGAGTGGTTATGCTCCGTACGATGCTTAGTCCGACCATTGAGTGGAAGCGCCCTTGTGCTGTTTATGAGATTTATACTTATAGGGATGTTGTCTATAAAGTTGAGAACAATTTAGTTACCCATTGTACCTGCTACTGGGATTAGATTCTGTCTTGCTTATTCTCTTTTAGAACTACTTTTCCGCTAGTTGTAGAGTGGGATTTTGCCTCACTTTATTTATCTGATTTAGACACCCTGATTATATCTAGTACTCTGATTTATATATGATTCATTCTTTCCTTATTTGGATCTATGGTTTATCTTCCGCACTTTTATTATTATTGTTCATGATTATGTTATTGTTTATGTGGGAGGTTGATTACTCGATACCTGATCTTCGGGCTGTGGATCACACACTCGGGTATGCCAGATAGGGTACCGGCTGGGAGGATGTGACACTTGGGGATTAGTTAATCGGGTTTTTAATAAGTGATAGAGAACTAGGGTTTTCCATCTTTTTTGTCGTCGTTGGATATCTGTACTGATACGGCTTTTCTGTTTATATAGTGGCTCCCAAGATCAACCCGAACTTTATCAGAGCGAAGTCTAGCAAGAAAATCGTTCCGTCGGCGGTGGTTGGGGCAAGTGAGGTGGTTTCAACTAGTGAATCCTCCAAGGGTAAGGCGACTGCTGTTGGTGAATCTTCAAGTCAGATTCCCACAGTTTCTATAGATGCCGCCCCTACGCCTCTTTTGCCCGAAGTGATCGCTCGTCTTTCCCAGGAAGATCTTGATCACTGCATTGTTGATGGCGCTGTTGACGCCCCTGCTGCAGAGACCGTTGGTGCACCCCCGAAGGAGACTCTTCGGGCATCTGAGGCAACTATGTTGGCGTCTGATGAAGGTGTGGTCCCAGCAGGTGCTGCTCCTATTTCCAATTCTAGTGCTTGTTTGGCATCCTCCTCCTCTCCTTTGGAGTTGGAGGATTTTGCCACCAGGAAGCGCCATCGGGTGACAGGTGATGCAGCTCATCCTTCTCTTGATGTAGCTCATCCTTCTCATCCTTTGCCCGAATTAGTGTCAAACGAGTTTGACAGAGCGTTGGAATGGTGCACTGCTGCTCGAATGACTTCTGAAAGCGCAGTGCTTTCCAAACATCCAGATGAAGTCTTTATGAAGTCACTGGTGATGTAAGTCTTTCTTCATTATCTTTTGATTCTGAAAAATTACTCTTCTGCTCCTTTTTAACTCGGAAGTTGTTTGCAGGAGTCTTACTGGTAACTTCCACAACCAAGTGGAAGTAGCCTCTAGGCTCAATAGGTTGAGCAATGAAATTTCCAGGCTTCGGGAAATCTCTGAAGCTAAAGATGCTGAGATTGCTTGCCTTAGGAAACTAGCTTGGGAGGTTGTTGGAGAAAAGAATTCGATGATCGGTCGTCTTCAGTCGGACTTGGATGATGCTAGGGAGAAGATCCGGCAACTGGAGCGAGCAGTTGGAAAGTCACGAGCCAAAGGATCTGAAACGTTACCCCAAAGGCAAGCTGTCGTTCCTTTTCCCGAATCCCTTCCAACTGATGTTCGCAGAGCCTGCGTCTTCAAGTATTTACACAGTAAGCCCTTTGTTGATATGCTGAATGCTTATAACTTGCAGGCGTACCGGGATGGTGAGAACGAAGTATGAGAATCAATATTAAGGAAGGATCCTCATTTTGATACGACTCCCTACAGTGATGTTTGCCATCCTGAAGTATTTATCGACCTGGGTATTCCTCCTCTCGACTGGACCAAAGATAAGATTGATCCTCCACCTTCCGATCTAGATAATATGCATTATCTGGAAGATTCTCCTGTTTATCCTCTCCTGGAAGGAGTCAATTATGACGAGCTCGTCTTGAATGCAAGTTTGGTCGAGGACCATACTTCTCCTGGACAAGCTGGACAAAAAGTATGAAACTGCGGAGGATCTTATGCATACCGAGATATTTTTTGTAATCCTCATTTCTCCTTTTCTTTTCCTTGAATCCACACCAATGGTTGACTCATATGTTTGTTCTAGCAAAGTTGTGCCGATCTTGTCTGACTTCTTAATAATCACCGATGATGACTTTCTTTTTTGACCGAAGATTGTATCCAGCTCTTGTAATTGTTTTGATACTGGCCTCTTTCGATCTTTTGAAGAAATAAGAAATTAACTTCATCTTGAACTTTGCTAGCCACTTGAATCACTGTTGCATTAGGTCTTAGTTGTTTGAAACAATGCCTTTACTTAAAGATTTCCAGAGAAATACAATAAGTCTGAGAAGGAACTCACTCGGGTTTTAAACCGATGCCTTTACTTCAGGATTTCTGGAGAAATACAATAAGTCTGAGAATGAACTCACTCGGGTTTTAAACCGATGCCTTTACTTAAGGATAATTCAAAAATTCAATAAGTCTTGAAGGAACTTACTTGGGTTTCAAACCGACGCCTTGCAAAAGGAACTCACTTGGATTTTCATCCGATGCCTCGACTTAAGAGATTCCAAAAAAATTCCATAAGTGTTGAAGGACCCACACGGATTTTCATCCGATGCCTTATAGTTGGATCTTGTGCTTGAATGTGGTGTATGATGCCCCCCAATCAAAAGATAATTTGTTGAAAGCCAAAAATTGCATTGATTGAGTTGAAAATGTTTACATCGCGAACAAAATTGAAATCATCATCAAGGATAAAACTTTTTGAGATGCCTGGCATTCCACGACCAATCCAACTCTTTTTGGGTGTTGATGTTCTTCAGCCTGTAAGCTCCTGAACCAACTGATTTTACAACCATATAAGGTCCTGGGAAGGGTCCAATTTTCTTTGGTGACGCGGGTCGGAAGCTAAGGTGTTTCTCAACACCAAATCTCCGGCTAAGTACCGACGATTCTTCACTTAAGTATTATAATGAGACGCTATCCTTCTTTGATAATGTTGAGTTCGTGCTATTGCCTTTGCCCGAACTTCGTCCAACAGATCAAGACTATCAAGCAGTCCTTGCTCATTTGTTTTTTCCTCGAACTCTCGATCCCATAATGTCCCCGCCATTATCTCCACCGGTGCCAATGCTTCGGATCCATATGCTAACCTGAATGGAGTTTCTCCTGTGGGTGTTCGAACTGTAGTTCTATAGGCCCACAATACATTATGAAGTTCTTCGACCCAAGAAGCCTTGTCAGCTTCGAGTCTTCTCTTTATTCCTTCCAGTAGCGTTCAGTTAGTAGCCTCTACCTGTCCATTGCTCTGGGGGTATGCCACTGAGGACATACGATGCTCGATCATATATGTTCCGCAAAATTGCTCAAATTGCAGACAGTCGAACTGAGTACCATGGTCAGTGACGATAATCTTTGGAATCCCAAAGCGATATATGATTGACTCAAGCACGAATTTCTCCACTTTTTTCTCAGTAATTGCTGTCAGTGCACTGGCTTCAACCCATTTCGTGAAGTAATCAATTGCTACTATCAGATATTCCCGTCCGCCTGACGCCTTTGGTGAATTTGCCCATTATATCAATTCCCCACATCGCAAAGGGAATGGGATCTAGAATTGAAGTCATGGTTTCAGCCGGGCGCTTCGATACTGTAGCATGAATTTGACAGTTACCACACCGACGAACATATTCCATAGCAGCCTCTTGGATCTTAGGCCAATATAACCCAAGTCTTAGAATTTTGTGGGCCAGGGCTCGTCCACCCATGTGAGCTCCACAAATTCCTTCATGAACCTTAGCCAAAGCTGATTTTGCTCCTTCGGGGCCTATACATCTCATAAGGGGTCCAGAATAAGATCTTTTGTATAGTCTCCCATTCTGAATGACAAATCTGCTGATCGTATCTTGATCAACCTTGCCTCTTTCGGATCCTCAGGTAATTTGTCATCTCTCAGATACTCGATTATCAGATCCATCCAGCAACGCTCTGCTTCAATATGAGAAATTTCTTTCTCGTGATAACTTGGAAAAGTTATCTCTTCAATATAGAGCAAAGGGTCTAGATTCTTTTCTTTGGCATTGGCTAGTCGGGATAGCTCATCTACCACTGAATTTTCATTCCTCGAAATCTGAGATATCTTCAAATTCCGAAATTGGTTTTGAAATGCCTGCACTATCTCTTGATATTTATGCAAGCGTGGTTCTTTAATACCATACTCCCCCTGGACTTGGTTGACTATAAGTTGAGAGTCACTATAAATAGTAACATTTGCAATAGACAATGCTTTTGACAACCGGAGTCCAGCTATCAGAGCCTCATATTCTGCTTCGTTATTACTTGCTTCAAATGCAAATCTCAAAGCATATCAAATAATAAATCTTGCTGGACTTTTTAATAGAATTCCAGCTCCTGCTCCATCAAGTGGTTGGTATAATGGGATCCTCGATGGTGGATTCCACCGGTGCAGTAGTTTCTACTACGAAATCGGCTAGCGCCTGAGCCTTGATTGCGGTTCTGGGCTTAAAGCTCAATTGGAACTCACTGAGTTCAACCGACCAGGACACCATCCTTCCAGATAAATCAGGTTTATTAAGAACTTTACAAAGAGGAAAAGTTGTAAATACCTCAATTGGATGAGCCTGAAAGTATAGCCTTAGCTTCCTGGCGGCCATCATGAGAGCCAGAGCTTGCTTCTCAATTGCGAATATCTTGTCTCCGCATCTAGCAACACGTGGCTTACATAGTAAATCGGCCACTGTTTTTTATCTTTTTCACGAACAAGTACTGCATTGACCGCTGAAAGGGACGTCGCTAGATATAGTTGTAATATTTCCCCCTTCTTTGGTCTGAACAAGATCGGTGGTTGTCCGAGTGCTTCTTTTAACTCCTCGAAGGCTTTCTGGCACTCTTCGGTCCATTTTGCTTCCTTGCTGCCCCTCAAATCTTTCAGTGCCTTGAAGAAAGGCAAACATTTTTCTCCAGACTTGGAGATGAATCGATTCAAAGCAGCAACTCTCCCTGTTAAACACTGCACATCACGAACAGTTTTGGGAGCCTCCATATCAACCAAAGCTTGTATTTTGGCAGGATTAGCCTCAATACCTCTCTGTGACACCATGAAGCCCAAAAATTTGCCCGAGGAAACTCCAAAGGCGCACTTTTCTGGATTCAGCTTCATTTGATACTTTCGCAGTACTGAGAATACCTCAGTCAAATCTGCAATATGATTTACTTTTGTAAAGCTCTTTACAAGCATGTCGTCAACATAAGCTTCAACATTCTTCCCTATCAAATCTTTGAAAATCTTGTTGACGGCCCTCTGATATGTGGCTCCTGCATTTTTCAGGCCAAAAGGCATGACCTTATAATAATAGCTTTCATGATCAGTCATGAAAGCTGTAAACTTCTCATCCTCCTTATTCATAAGGATCTGATTATACCCTGAGTAGGCATCCATGAAACTTAGAGTTTCATATCCTGCAGTCACATCTATTAAGAGGTCAATCCGAGGCAACGGATAGCAATCTTTAGGGCAAGCCTTGTTAAGATCTGTGTAGTCTGTACACATCCTCCACTTCCCATTCGCCTTTTTTACCATTACCACGTGGGCCAACCAAGTTGGGCATTCGATTGGTTCTATGAAACCAGAATTCTTGAGTTTTTCAACTTCACTACGAACGGCTTCATACTTTTCAATGGAGAAATTTCTCCTTTTCTGTATCACTGGTTTCACCTTAGGATCTATCCAGAGTTTATGCTCTGTGACAGCCCGATCGATTCCTAGCATGTCTTCAGCAGACCATGCAAATATGTCTTTATTATGTTGAAAAAATAACTTCAACTCATCTTTAAACTCCTCCAGCTATTCAGACCCGATATAAGTAATCTTTTTCTCATCCTCGGTACACAGCTGGATTTGTTCCAGCTTCTTCACTGGTTCGGGTCTTTGCATCTCTGCTTCTATAGGTAGGGCAGTAACCTTCCTTGGGCCCTCCTTGTCTTTTAAATAGGCAACGTAACATTGCCGAGAGATCCTGTGAAACCCAGCCCTAACCTTGACCCGGAAAAACCCTGTTGTTTGTAGGACCGACAACTCGAAGTAAAGCAAGAAGTCAGCTTTGGGCCATCCTAGTGGAGGACTTGGTGTCTGGCTTTGAATCCATGAGTGTTGATGACAATGTGCTATTTATGGAAACTGAATCTTGATGAAGATCGGATTAGTTGATGGACTTGGAGTGTTCTCTATCATGGTTTGAAGGCATTTCTACCTATTAGGTAAGTCACTTGGTGTGTGTGCAAAACCCCTTTATGTTTGGATTTGATCTGAGCCTTCAATTCTCTGTTTTGAACTTGCTGAACTAATTGGTCGACTCATTGGTCGACTGGACCAGTCGACCAATCCAATCAACCAATGGGTTCTGTCTTTGGTAATTAGGTCTTGCTTGCTCTATTTAAGTCCAATCTCGAGTCTACTTCGTATTTTCTGCCTCCAAACTCTTTGGAATGAACCAAAGACCTCTGCAAGTCATCTCCCTTGCACTCTTGGTGTTTATCTTGACGGATCTTCGTCAAAACTTGTGTTCTTATACAAAAAGGTATGTTTACACTCTCTTCTTCTTCTTCATCCTTGTTTTCTTTCCTTTTTGAGTTGAGACAGTAGAGGAGATGCTACATTCTCTGTTGCAAACATCTCTTAACTTATCTCTCATGATCTTCCTAAGGATTAATGGCTAAAGCAATGTCCGTAATCATGATCATTGCAAGCTTTTGAAGGAATCATGATCTAAATCATGATCTTGTCTTCGTTTGTCTTTGATTTAAATTCTGATCTTCTTAGATCTATTTTACTGATCATATTAGTAGTCAATCGCTGTGTTTTCCTTACATGATCCATGATCCATCAATCTCTAGTTGTTTCTCCTCTATCATACCATGCTTTCTTCAAGTATCATGACTGATACATCTATGGTAAGTTTTGTTTCCTTATTTAGATTCAGGTTCTTAGATCTATTTCTTGAAGACCTATGTATGCCTTTTATGATATCTTTATCAAAATCAATGATTCATTCTCCTATTGTTCGTGTCTATGACTTGTATTTTTAATTCTTCAAGAACCATGATTAATCTAATTATGGTAACTTTTATTTCCTAATTTGTAACTCTAAAACTTGAATTGATTGATGTTTTTAAGTCCTCTTTATGTTAGGATACTACCAATGTAGTTTACCCCTTGTTTAGTACCCTTTTGAACCACCAAATTCGGTTCTTTATTCTTAAGACTCTGATTTTGTAGGCCACTGTCTCTGTTGGTCGACTGATTGGTCGACTGGGACAGTAGACCAATCCAATCGACCAATGAGTACAGCAACTCCAGATTTGGTCTGTTTTGGATGTTTTGATATCTTTTCTTTTAGGGATCTTTCCTAATATGTTGTATACACTTGTCTAGGACCTTCTTCTCAAGTTTGTCAAGGTCTTACTTGAATTCTTAAGATTCCTTTGCAAGTTATAAAAGGTAAGGATGGTTACTTCCTTAACAACATAAATTGTATATCTTAGTTTCTATATTTGAATCTTGTTAGTTTACTTCCTTAATTAGATTCTTACAATGTTATACTACCGTTGTACTGTCTTGATATCAGTAGCATTACTTGTTTATATTAAATAGACTGATGTATGATTTACTTACCAGTTTTATACAAGTTGCATGTTATTGTTGATTTCTTTCCATATATGAAGTTACCATATATGTGAGGTTATGGATTGATGCTTGTATGTGCTTAAGTATGGTTTGGAAAGGGGAGGTGTCCTCTTGACACTTCTGTCCTAGGACTACTACGGGAATATTATGGGATGTTTCCAGAGATGCCCTTTGGACACCTTCCTAAATTGTTGGATGACATAATTAGGACTGTCTACTGGTGTTTGGTTAGGATGTCCCGTTATGTCAGACCCTAATTGGAGGGGTATTGAGACCGAACGACCCGTGGTAGCAATGGGGATTCATGGGCGCTCAAGACCGGTAACCAACCCGTGAGAGGACAGGAATCACATTGTGGGGACCATTTATCGGTAGGGTTGCATATGGTTAGACTTGGGCTCACGGGCGCTCAAGACCAGTAACCAACCCATGAGAGGATGTGAGAGCTTCCCGTTTACCATATGTGGATGACCTATAGGGTTGATGAGTCTGTAGTCAGGGACTATGAGGACTCTAGTGTGAAGGATACCGGAAAGGATCACCAGGGGCGAGGAATGGACGTATCTGGATCTGACTTGATGTAATTGAGTAGGAGACTTGCATTTGGCTAGGCTTTACCCTGACATGCGCCAGTACTTAGACCAATGGTGATGTGAGAGAGCGGTGACTTAACCCCCAACCATGGAATGTCTCGAGGGATGCCGGACCCACTACCAAACGGCGTTGTGTGATGAGACCTACCCAAAGAAGTACGGTGCTATGACTTAAAGCATGTCTGCCAATAGAGACCATCATACATAGAGTTAGATTCATACATTCATTATTTGTCTCATACCATATTGCATTTATGTTTGTTTTGAAATCCTGCCATTTATGTTATTACGGTTTAACTGCCTTACTGAGTTTCTTTGAAACTCATTCCTTTTGTACAATGTTTTGTTAGATTACTCTACAGGTTCTAAGTATCATGACTGCTCGTATGAAGAAGCGCAAGGAGAAGAGGCATATCTTTAGGAAGGTGATTGCGGTTACGACAATTACACTGAAGATTCCGCGGGTGGTTATGCTCCGTACGATGCTTAGTCCGACCATAGAGTGGAAGTGCCCTTGTGCCATTTATGAGATTTATACTTACAGAGACGTTGTCTATAAGATTGAGAACAATTTAGTTACCTATTGTACCTGCTATTGGGATTAGATTTTATCTTGTTCCTTTTCTTTTAGAACTACTTTTCTGCTGGTTGTAGAGTGGGATTCCGCCTCACTTTACTTATTGATTTAGACATTCTGATTATCTTTCATACTCTGATCATATACATGGTGTATTCTTTCCTTATTTGGATCTTTGGTTTATCTGTTGTAAATCGATTATTATTGTTCATGATTATGTTATTGTTTATGTGGGAGGTTGATTACTCGATACCTAATCTTCGGGGCTGTGGATCACACTCTCGGGTATGCCAGTTAGGGTACCGGCTGGGAGGATGTGACAGATCCTCTGGTCAGAGGAGACTTGACCAATTCCCATATCAGTCGGGAATTTTATCTTCAGGTGTTTTGTCGAAACAATAGCACCTATCTTGGATAAAGATGGTCGCCCGAGGATAATATTGTAAGCTAGCAGTTCCCGAACCACCAAAAAATTGATTCGGACGGTTGTTTCCTTAGGAAAACTTCCAATAGATAAGTCCAACTGGACAGATCCTTCCGCCACCGCAGATGACCTTGCAAAACCATATAGATGTGTGGATGAAGGTTCCATCAAGTCCTGATCCACCTTAAATTTTTGATACACTTCATAAGAAATTAGGTTAGCTGCAGACCCTATATCAACCAAAACTCTATGCACTTCTCGACGTGCAATCTCTACCTTGATGACTATGGCGTCATCATGAGGTAAACAAACACCTCTTTCGTCCTCCTCGCTAAAGGTGATAGAATCTTCACCATTCAGCTTTTTTCGCTTCTGCGTCTCTCCGGTTCCGACAAATTTGGATTTTGTTTTCAAACTCCGGAGTGATTCGGGCTCTGGTCCCCCGAAGATGGTTAGGATCGGTGACCGAGTAGCTTCAATCACCTCCTTGCCCTTCTTAGACTTCGGAGCCTCCCTTGATCGTTCTGAACTAACCGAACGATCCCTTTTAGGAGCAGCCGCGCGTGGCTCACGTGGCTCCTCCCTCTTTCTGCTAACAAAATTGGACAAGTGTCCCTGAGATATTAATCTCTCAATATCTGCTTTCAGATGAAGACAGTCATTTGTATAATGACCATAGTCCTTGTGGAATCGGCAATACTTTTATCGATCGTGCTGCTCTCCGGGATTCAAAAGAATTTTAGGCAGCCACTTCAAAATATTTTTTCTTTTGATGATATTTAAAATATCAGCCCGAGGAACATTCAAGGGAGTGTACTCACTTTTACCGGGAGACCTTTGGCGCCAAGCCTGAGATTTTCCAACCCGATCACGGACATTTTTCTTTGGCTTCTGCTTCTGATCAGGAGTCTTCTGTTCCTTATTGGAGACTTTATTATCTCCTTGGCGCGCATCTAGAATCTCCATGACTTCTGCCTGCTTCTGGCATCTCTGTACCAACTCACCATAAGTCGCAGGCATATCCTGTAGTAATAACTCCAGGAGTTTCTGATTAGTGAGTCTCGTGAATAGAGCAGTTTTGGCTACTTGCTCATCCAAATTTTCTATCTCCATCGTTACTTTGTTGAATCTTTTCAGAAACTCTCTGATTGATTCGTTTTTTCCTTGTCTGACAGTAAACAAGGTTTCCTCTGTCCTTTTGACCTGTATTCCACTCTGGAATCGCCCTATAAACTTGCGCGCCAATTCATCAAAGTTTACGATTCTTCCAGAGGGGAGTTCGAAAACCACTTTTGTGCTGCTCCAGTTAAAGATGAACCAAAAACCGTGCATAAAATTTCATTAGAATTATCTAAAACTGCCATGGTCTGTTGGTAATAGCCAATGTGAGCTGTTGGATCTCCGGAGCCATTGAATGTAGAAAAGGTAGGCAAACGGAAGTTATGGGGAAACTGATATCCCGCAATTGGCTCGGCAAAGGGGGTCTTCCGAATGACTGAGTAAATATCCTCAGTTATCCTTCCCTTAGCCAACTACCCTAATTTCTCATTGATGTTGGCCAATTCCTGACCAATCTGGGTCGGGTTATCTTCAGCGATATAATCACGACCCCGATTAACACGATCATCACGTGCTATTCGATCATCACGAACAGCCCGTCCTTCCTGAACATTCCGCTCGCCCTGAACTGCTCGATCATCATGAACGGTTCTTCTGACAGTTGGTGAGTGAGTTCTTACCCATGTATCCAACCTTGTATTTGAATCAGTTGTACTCTCTTGCGGTCTGTCGAACCGATCGTGTCACATCCTCCCAGCCGGTACTCTATCTGGCATACCCGAGAGTGTGATCCACAGCCCGAAGATCAGGTATCGAGTAATCAACCTCCCACATAAACAATAACATAATCATGAACAATAATAATAAAAGTGCGGAAGATAAACCATAGATTCAATAAGGAAAGAATGAATCGTATATAAATCAGAGTACTAGATATAATCAGAGTGTCAAAACAGATAAGTAAAGTGAGGCAAAATCCCACTCTACAACCAGCGGAAAAGTAGTTCTAAAAGAGAATAAGCTAGACAAAATCTAATCCCAGTAGCAAGTACAATGGGTAACTAAATTGTTCTCCACTTTATAGACAACATCCCTATAAGTATAAATCTCATAAACGGCACGAGGGCACTTCCACTCAATGGTCGGACTAAGCATCGTACGGAGCATAACCACTCGCGGGATCTTTAGTGTAATTGTTGTAACCGCAATCACCTTCCTGGAGATATGCCTCTTTGCCTTGCGCTTCTTCATAGGGACCGTCATAATATTCAGTACCTGCAGAATAGTCTAACAAACATTGTACAATAAAGGAATGAGTTTCAAAGAAACTCAGTAAGGTAGTTAAATCCATAATAACATAAATGGCAGGATTTCAGAACAAACATAAATGCAATATGGTATGAGACAAGCAATGAATGAATGAATCTAACTCTATGTATGCTGGTCTCTATTGGCAGACATGCTTTAAGTCATAGCACCGTACTTCTTTAGGAAGGTCTCAATCACTCATCATCAGTTGGTAATGGGTCCGGCATCCCTCGGGACATTCCATGGCTGGGGGTTAAGCCACCACTCTCTCACATCACCATTGGTCTAAGTCCATTCCTCGTCCCTGACGATCCTTTCCGGTATCCTTCACACTAGAGTCCTCATAGTCCCCGACTACGGACTCATCAACCCTATTGATCATCCACATATGGTAAACGGGAAGCTCTCACGTCCTCTCACGGGTTGGTTACCGGTCTTGAGCGCCCGTGAGCCCAAGTCTAACCATATGCAACCCTACCGATAAATGGCCCCCACAATGTGATTCCTGTCCTCTCACGGGTTGGTTACCGGTCTTGAGCGCCCATGAATCCCCATTGCTACCACGGGTCGTTCGGTCTCAATACCCCTCCGATTAGGGTCTGACATAACAGGACATCCTAGCCAAACACTACTAGACAATCCTAGATATGTCATCCAACAGTTTAGGAAGGTGTCCAGAGGGCATCTCCGGAAACATCCCATAACATTCCCGTAGTAGTCCAAGGACAGAAGTGTCGAAAGGACACCTCTCCTTTCCAAACCATACTTAAGCATACACATGCATCAATTCATATCATCACATATATGGTAACTTCATATATGGAAAGAAATCAATAATTACAATCACTTTGTATATAATTGGTAAGTAAATCATACATGAGTCAATTCAATATGATTAAGTAATGCTACTGATATCAAGATAGTACCACAGTAGTATAACATCATAAGAATCTAATTAAAGAAATAACTTAACAAGGTTCTAATATAGAAACTAAGATATGCAATTTATGTTGTTAAAGAAGTAACCATCCTTACCTTTTATAACTCGCAAAGGAATCCTAAGAAATCAAGTAAGATCTTGGCAAACTTGAGAAGAAGGTCCTAAACAAGTGTATACAACATATTAGGAAAGATCCCTAACAGAAAAGATACCAAAACATCCAACACAGACCAATTCTGGAGTTGCTGTACTCATTGGTCGAGTGGATTGGTCGATTGGTCCAGTCGACCAATCAGTCGACCAATGCAGACAGTAGCCTAAAAAAACAGAGTTTTAAGATATAAAATCCGAATTTGGTGGTTCAAAAGGGTACTAATCAAGGGGTAAACTACATCAGTAGTATCCTAACATAAAGGGAACCTCAAAACACTAATCCAATCAAGCCATCAAGATCCAAATTAGGAAACAAAAAGTTACCATAATTAGATCAACCATGGATCTTGAAGAATTCAAGATAGAAATCAAAGACAAGAACAATAGAAGAATGGATCATTGCTTCAGGTAAAGGTATCATGAAAAGCATACTTAGATCTTCAAGGAAATAGACCTAAGAGCATAAATCTAAATAAGGAAACAAAACCTACCATATATGTAACTATCATGATTCATGAAGAAAACATGGTATGGTAGAAGAGAAACAACTAGAGATTGATAGATCATGGATCATGAAAAGAAAACACAACAATTGACTACTAACATGATCAATATAGAAGATCCAAGGAGATCAGAATTCAAATCAGAAGTTAAACAGAGACTAGATCATGGTTTGATCATGATTCCTTCAAAAGCTTGCAATGATCATGGTTAAGATCATTGTTCTAGCCATTAATCCTTAGGATGATCATGAGAGACAAGTCTAGAGATGTTTGCAACAGAGAATGTAGCATCTCCCCTACTGTCTCAACTCAAAAAGGAAAGAAAAACAGAGATGGAGGAGAAGAAGAGAGTGTAGACATACCTTTGATGCAAAAGGAAGAGTTTTGACGAAGATCAGTCAAGAAAATCACCAAGGATGCAAGGGAGATGATTTGCAGAGGTCTTTGGTTCTTTCCAAAGAGTTTGGAGGCAGCAAATACGAAGTAGACTCGAGATTGGACTTAAATAGAGCAAGCAAGACCTAATTGCCAAAGACAGCACTCATTGGTCGAGTGGATTGGTCGACTGGTCCAGTCGACCAATGCTGACAGCAATTCCAAAACAGGGAATTGAAGACCCAGATCAAATCCAATCCTAAAGGGGTTTTGTACACATAACAAGTGATTTACCTAATAGGTAGAAATGCCTTCAAACCAAGATAGAGAGCACTCCAAGTCCATCAACTAATCCAATCTTCATCAAGATTCAGTTTCCATAAATAGAACTTCGTCATCAACTCTCATGGATTCAAAGCCAGACACCAAGTCCTCCACTGGGATGGCCCAAAGCTGACTTCTTACTTTACTTCGGATCACTGGACCTACAAATAACAAGGTTTCCGGGTCAAGGTTAGGGCTGGGTTTTACATTCTCCCCCCCTTAAAGAAATTTCGTCCTCGAAATTGAAAGCGTACCTGTGTTTCCAAAGAGGTAAGGAAACTTCTCCTTCATGTCTTCTTCCTTCTCCCAAGAAGCTTCTTCAGGGGTATGGTTCTTCCACCGAATCTTCACCAAAGGGATGGTGCGATTCCGCAGCTGCTTGTCCTTCCTATCCAAGATTTCGGCCGGTTCTTCATCGTAGGTCAAATCAGCACTAAGTCCTTCAGGTGCTTGCTGCAAAATGTGTTCCGGATTCTCTATGTATTTCCGGAGCATCGAAATATGAAACACATTGTGAACACCAGCAAGAGGCGGAGGTAATGCTAATCGATACGCAACAGGTCCAACCTTTTCCAAAATCTCGAAAGGTCCAATGAAACGAGGGCTAAGCTTTCCCTTAACATTGAATCTCATCACACCCTTCATTGGTGAAACCTTCAGAAAGACTTTCTCTCCAACTTGAAATTCCAAATCGGTCCTACTCTTATCAGCATAATATTTCTGTCTTGATGGGCAGACTTAATCCTTTCTCTTATCATATCTACCATAGCACTCGTAGCTTCAATCATTTCAGGACCTAAGACTTTTCTTTCACCTGTCTCGATCCAAGTACAAAGGTGTCCTACAAGTACTGCCATACAAAGCCTTGAATGGAGCCATGCCTATTGTTGCTTGATAAGCTGTTGTTATAGGCAAACTCAACCAAAGCTAGGTGTTCATCCCAATTACCACCCATATCCACCACACAAGATCTGAGCATGTCTTCTAATGTCTGAATTGTCGGCTCAGGTTGTCCATCAGACTGTGGATGATGAGCTGTACTCAAGTTCAATTGGGTTCCCAAGGCCTTCTGCAAACTATTCCAAAACCTTGAGGTGAACCTAGGATCACGATCCGAAACAATACTCAATGGCACACCATGCAGACGAACCACATTATCCACGTAAAGCCTTGCTAGCTTATCCAGAGCATGAGTGATCTTCATAGGAATGAAGTGGGCTGATTTGGTCAACCTATCAACAATCACCCACACAATGTCATTGCCTTTACTTGTCCGAGGCAAGCTAGTCACAAAGTCCATAGAGATATCCTCCCACTTCCAATTAGGAATAGGAAGAGGTTGAAGTAATCCAGATGGGGGTTGTCGAACGGCTTTCACACGTTGGCAAGTCTCACACTTGGCAACAAAATCATCAACATCAGCCTTCAGACCAATCCACCAAAAATGTTCCTTCAAGTCCTTGTACATCTTGGTGCTTCCCGGGTGTATAGTAAAGACTGACTGGTGTGCTTCCTTCAATATTTCTTTCTTAACTTCTTCATTTGCAGGCACACACAGTCTTCCTCTAAACAATAAAGCACCATCCATGGATATACCAAAGTCGGGGTCCGACTCAGGATTCGAAGAAATCTTCTCAACTTTGATCAAAAGTTCTTGATCGGAACTCTGCAAAGCAACAATCTTATCTCTAAGACCAGATCTTGCCGTCATGGCAGAAAGAATAAAATCAGAATTCTCAGGGACAATTTCCAAATCAAAACTCTCAATAGAAGACCACAATGGTAAACTCAAAGCATTCAAATCCAAAGTCTTCTTCTGGTTCTTCCTACTAAGAGCATCAGCAACAACGTTTGCTTTCCCAGGGTGATACTAAATATCACAATCATAATCGGAGACTAGTTCCAACCATCTCCTTTGTCTCATGTTCAACTCCTTTTGGGTAAAGAAGTATTTCAAACTCTTATGATCCGTGAAAATGGCAATCTTCTCACCGTAGAGGTAATGTCTCCAAATCTTCAAAGCAAAGACAACATCGGCAAGTTCTAGATCGTGAGTGGGATAATTCCGCTCATAATCTTTCAATTGCCGAGAAGCATAGGCTACGACCTTGCCATGTTGCATCAGTATGCAACCCAATCCAATCTTTGACACATCGGTATAAACTGTCATACCACCGGAACTATTAGGTATAGTCAAAACCGGGGCATTTGTCAATCTATCTTTCAACTCTTGGAAATTCTTCTCACAGGCGTCAGACCAAACAAACTTTTCTTCTTTCCTGGTCAACTTAGTTCTCAATAAACCTTCTGTAGTAACCCGCCAAACCAAGAAAACTTCTTATTTCCGTTACCGACTTCGGTCTTTCCCAATCAGCCACAGCTTGAACCTTTTCAGGATCGACACGAATACCTTCGGCTGAAACCACATGACCAAGGAATACTACTCTCTTAAGCCAGAAATCACACTTGCTAAACTTAGCGTACAACTTCTTTTCTCGCAACCTTTGCAAAGAGAAACTTAGATGACTCGCATGCTCTTCTTCGCTCTTCGAATAGATCAAGATGTCATCAATGAAAACAATCACAAACTTATCAAGCACATCGTGAAATACTCGGTTCATGAGGTCCATGAACACCGCAGGAGCATTGGTCAATTCGAAGGGCATGACTCTAAACTCGTAGTGACCATACCGCGTTCGGAAAGCTGTCTTGAAGATATCATTAGACTTCACTTTCAATTGGTGATATCCGGACCTTAAGTCAATCTTTGAGAACACAACTGCACCCTTCAACTGATCGAAGAGATCATCAATTCTGGGCAGCGGGTATCTATTCTTGATAGTCAGCTTATTCAACTCACGGTAGTCGATGCACAAGCGCATACTACCGTCTTTCTTCTTGACAAACAAGACCGGAGCTCCCCAAGGTGACACACTAGGCTGTACGAAACCTCTATCAATGAGCTCATTCAACTGATTTTGCAACTCTTTCAACTCAGTAGGAGCCATCCTATACGGAGCTTTAGATACCGGAGCGGCACCAGGGACGAGATCAATAGAAAACTCGACATCCCTGTCTGGAGGCACTCCCGATAGATCATCAGGGAAGACATCAACAAAATCGCAGAGACAACCCTGACTTCATCGACTCTTTTCTCCACTTTACCCTTGCCTTCAAATGAAGCATCATCCACTAGGGCATAGACTTGCATCAGTGCGGACAGCACCTTCTTACAAACCCTTCTCTTTTCCCCCTAAAATTCTAAGACCGGACTTCCACAAATATGGAACTGAATCTTCTTTGAGGAACAAAGGAACACTGCTTTGTGGGCTGTTAACCAATCAATTCCCAAAATAATATCGAAGTCCTTCATATCAAGAATTACAAAATTGGCTTCCAAGTTCTTCTCACCAATCAACACGGGACATTTAGATAACCCCTTATCTAGTTTCACAACAGGGACCAGTAGGTGTACTAATCAATAAACAACTAGACAACTTCTCGGGGATTAGGTTAGTCTTCTTGATGAATGCGAGATGACATGAACGAATGAGATGCACCCGTATCAAATAAGACAAATGCGAAATAGAAGCAACTAACAATGTACACTGTAATCACTTCATGGCTTGGATCCTGCTCAGACTTGGAAATACTGAAAACTCTACCGGAGGGAGGAGTAGGAGCACTCTTCACCACCGGAGGCGGGCTGCTTTGGGCGGCCCACCGGACGAGCACGAGCGAAATGACCAGCTTGCTTGCGGTAGAAACAAACGGGATTGCTTTGGGTCCAACGGGGGTAGCTACAATAGAGGGCTTCGAACAAAAGGCCTAGCACTTGCACTTGCACTTGCTGGTGGTCGGTTTCCGCCATCTTGTCTAAACCGGCCGAGCTGCTGAAAACCCGAGTTCTGACCTACACTCTTAGGCTGAAAGGTAGGAGTGGGGTAGGGTGTAGGTCTCACAAAACGCCGATCATTACGATCCACCAACCCAGAGTTCCTTGGCTGCCAGGGCTTTTGCACACGCGCACTTTCCTTCTCTGTTTCTTCCAATTTCTTTGAGTTCTGCACCACTTGAGCATAGCTCACTATAGGCTGGACTTGTGAGGTAAGCTTTAATGGCGGGCGCGATCCTTTGAAGAACTTCTTTGCTTTGGCGAGGTCATCCTTCGAGAGAATCGGAGCAAAGAAATGAAGCTCCTCGAACTTCTGTTGGTACTCCAACACGAGACGAGAGATCCTTGTGTAAGAACCATGAACTCAGCTTCCTTCGCATCTTTCACCGCCTCGGGAAAGTAATTCATACAAAAAGCCTCTTTGAACAACTCCCAAGTTACAACTCCTGCATGCAAACCTTCCAAAACAGGCCGAGTGGAGATCCACCATGCATCAACTTCTTGTTGCAACTTCTGTTCAGCAAACAGAATCTTCGAGCTTCCGAGCATTGCGGATGTCGGAAAGCCTTCTCCAACTCACGAAGCCACTTGTTAGGAAACAAGGGGTCCTTGGTAACTCCAATGAAAGTGGGTACTTGCATCTTCAGAAAACTCTCCATCAAGCGAGTATGAGGAGTTCCAGCTAAACCTCCCGCATTCAGGACTGCGGCATGAGGATTCACATTAGCACCAGCTCGAGTCTCATTATGCAGAGTCATGAAACCCACCAACATCTGGTTGAACTGAGCTGCTTGCTGCTGCATCATATTGCCCATAATATTGGCAATATCTCGAAAAGTTCCAACATTCGGGGCACCAGGTATCTCATGGGTACCCTGATCAACATTAGGTATCTCACCACCTCCATGAGGTATTTCACCACCTCCTTGAGGTATTTCACCACCTCCTTGACCACTGGATTCACCACGCCCACTTCTCAGAGTAACCATTTTTCAAAACTGAGAACATCAAAATACCGAATTTCGAAGTTTCAACATAAACCACAAGTCCAAATGATTTGAAAATTTAAATCATGCTCAAATATATCCATATAGTCATCAAACAATAATCCATAAGGCAAAAATCACATTTTCCAAAATTTCAACAGCAAAAGAGGTCTCTGTGACCATTGGTCGAGTGATTGGTCGACTGATCCAGTCGACCAATGAGTCGACCAATGCAGACAGAATGAGAAAATTCGCATTATAAGCCTCATTTCCACATTCCAACTTCATTCTATCCTCTTCCAAAGGTGAGAGAGCTCTAGGGAAAGTCTCCAAAGGTTCTCACAAGTGTTCTTGAGGTGTTTTGGTGCTTCAACAACAACACAACAACACACAATCATCACAAACAAGGTAAATCTCTCATTCTTTCTTCCATTTTCATCTTCTCATGCTTGCATTTCAATCAAAACCATGCTTTGCTTGTATCCAATGCTAGAAATCATGCTTAGGAATGCTTAGAAACATATTCCCTAGGTTTTAAACACAATGCCATGCATAGACAACAAGTTCTAACATATTGGTGTTCATCTCGCAACGTTTTCATACCGAAATCGTTATCTTATAGAAAAATTTCGTTTTCTCTCAAACCACTTGAAATTTTCGCACGAGATCAAATGCTACATGCTCAAGATGATATTGTAGATAGGTCCATACAATTTGATTAAACCAATTTCAACTTTTCAAAAATCCAATTTTGACCTAAATTGCAAAATCCCCAAATTTCCTTCTTGCTGAATTTTTCGCTTTAATCCAAGTTTTCGATCGATTTTCTTCAAACAAACTTCATAGACATGAAATTCCAAGTATTGCGCACATGCTAGTATGTTCAAATCAAATTTCCCCCAAATTTGAAATTTTCCGAAAAATTACGAAAATACCCTTTTGGCTCAAATCTTAAGGTAGCACTAACTGGAATTGTCTCTTGTCTCTTTCACAGATACACACTATGCAGAGGGGAGGGCGAGGACGAGGTAGAGGTCGTGGTCGCATTGTAGGGGCACTTAGGGGCGCGAGGTCGGGTTCCTTCGAGCCTAGACGGGAGGTTAGGAGACCGGACATGTTCGACACACCTCGGGCCGAGTTCTGTACTGAGGCCTACTTTAGTTCTTGCAATATCGAGATGGGACGTCTACTTCACTTACGCCAGCTCGAGTCTTTAGGATTCGGCGGAGATTCGACACGTTGCGGTGGACTCATCTCTTCACCGAGGATCTGCCGGTATACCCGGAGCTAGTGAGGTTGTTCTTCGGCAACCTTACCTACACGAGAGGAGGCTCGAGGCCAAGGACATCCACTTAGACTTGTCCTAAGGAGCGGGGGTGTTCCGGACTCAAATTCGCTTCTCCACCCGAGCACCGGCTGAGATCTTGCGGGTTCCTTACTATCCACGGCGGTGTGTGTGGATACTGCGAGAGCGGATTTGGACAGCCATACGATGCCGTACGAGCTTCGCGAGATATGCTCTACGCTATGGGATAGTCGTCGATGCTTCACTCCGTGGACCAGCGGACGGATGACGGATTCTGCACGGATTATCGGTCGCATAGTCGGCCGAAACATTATGCCGAAGGCCGGACATCACCATCGGGTCACGGTGATGGAGGCCTTAGTCATCTACCGCATCTACATGGGCTTCGAGATCGATCTCTCCTACATCATTCAGCGGGTCATGCTTGGGACTTGGTTCTGCGGCCTAGCATGCGGAACCTTTGCTATGGGAGGCTACGACCTTGATCTTCGAGGCATTTCGGGGTGAGTTTCGAGGATACACCGGTGGACACTGGTTCACGGGGATACTCAATCGGGACTCGGACCATTCGTCGGATGAGGCTGCGACGATCGAGAGATCTCCTGGTCCGGAGGGTGAGGATGATGAGGAGTCGGAGGATGAGGATCGGGAGTCGAGAGGATGGAGGAGAGGATATCGGTCTCGATAGTGTTGATCGGGCCGGAGATGATGCGGATATGCACGAGGCTGAGCCGGTGCATCACGAGTTTCCTTCATCACACTTCGAGGCGGGTGGCCCTTCACATGCAGTTCCGGAGACTTCAGATCTTGGGGCACGAGATGAGATCGATGACTTCCATGCTAGAGAGGATGGAGGTCGGACGGGAGCAGATGTACGAGAGGATGGAGTCACGACGGGATAGGATAGAGCATCGGGTGACTCGGCTAGCGGAGGAGTTCGGAGGCATACGAGAGATCGGAGAAGATCACCTAGATAGATTGTACCCTAGGATTTCCATTTATGCATTTCAGATGTAATCATTGTAAAAGCTTTTGAAATTAATGAAGTTCATTTTGTTTCACTTAATTATTGTATATTATGCACCTTTCTTTTCTTTGCATTAGTGACATTTGTTTAAGTATAATTATGGTATGTTATTCGGAAATGTTCTGTTATGCTTCCTAGGTTAAGTTTCTAATCCAAGTGTTCTATTATTCACTTCTAAGAGTAGATGAGTCATTTCAGATCCATGACTCAAGAATGTTCAGTTATTGTCTTTTGTGGTTAGGATTTCCTCGAACCTTGGGCTCTGATACCAATCTGTCACATCCTCCCAGCCGGTACCCTATCTGGCATACCCGAGAGTGTGATCCACAGCCCGAAGATCAGGTATCGAGTAATCAACCTCCCACATAAACAATAACATAATCATGAACAATAATAATAAAAGTGCGGAAGATAAACCATAGATTCAATAAGGAAAGAATGAATCATATATAAATCAGAGTACTAGATATAATCAGAGTGTCAAAAACAGATAAGTAAAGTGAGGCAAAATCCCACTCTACAACCAGCGGAAAAGTAGTTCTAAAAGAGAATAAGCTAGACAAAATCTAATCCCAGTAGCAAGTACAATGGGTAACTAAATTGTTCTCCACTTTATAGACAACATCCCTATAAGTATAAATCTCATAAACGGCACGAGGGCACTTCCACTCAATGGTCGGACTAAGCATCGTACGGAGCATAACCACTCGCGGGATCTTTAGTGTAATTGTTGTAACCGCAATCACCTTCCTGGAGATATGCCTCTTCGCCTTGCGCTTCTTCATAGGGACCGTCATAATATTCAGTACCTGCAGAATAGTCTAACAAACATTGTACAATAAAGGAATGAGTTTCAAAGAAACTCGGTAAAGCGATTAAATCCATAATAACATAAATGGCGGGATTTGAGAACAAACATAAATGCAATATGGTATGAGACAAGCAATGAATGAATGAATCTAACTCTATGTATGCTGGTCTCTATTGGCAGACATGCTTTAAGTCATAGCACCGTACTTCTTTAGGAAGGTCTCAATCACTCATCATCAGTTGGTAATGGGTCCGGCATCCCTCGGGACATTCCATGGCTAGGGGTTAAGTCACCACTCTCTCACATCACCATTGGTCTAAGTACCGGCGCATGTCAGGGTAAAGCCTAGCCAAATGCAAGTCTTCTACTTAGTTACATCAAGTCAGATCCAGATACGTCCATTCCTCGTCCCTGACGATCCTTTCCGGTATCCTTCACACTAGAGTCCTCATAGTCCCCGACTACGGACTCATCACCCCTATTGATCATCCACATATGGTAAACGGGAAGCTCTCATGACCTCTCACGGGTTGGTTACCGGTCTTGAGCGCCCATGAGCCCAAGTCTAACCATATGCAACCCTACCAATAAATGGCCCCCACAATGTGATTCCTGTCCTCTCACGGGTTGGTTACCGGTCTTGAGCGCCCATGAATCCCCATTGCTACCACGGGTCGTTCGGTCTCAATACCCCTCCGATTAGGGTCTGACATAATAGGACATCCTAGCCAAACACTACTAGACAATCCTAGATATGTCATCCAACAGTTTAGGAAGGTGTCCAGAGGGCATCTCCGGAAACATCCCATAATATTCCCGTAGTAGTCCAAGGACAGAAGTGTCAAAAGGACACCTCTCCTTTCCAAACCATACTTAAGCATACACATGCATCAATTCATATCATCACATATATGGTAACTTCATATATGGAAAGACATCAATAATTACAATCACTTTGTATATAATTGGTAAGTAAATCATACATGAGTCAATTCAATATGATTAAGTAATGCTACTGATATCAAGATAGTACCACAGTAGTATAACATCATAAGAATCTAATTAAAGAAATAACTTAACAAGGTTCTAATATAGAAACTAAGATATGCAATTTATGTTGTTAAAGAAGTAACCATCCTTACCTTTTATAACTCGCAAAGGAATCCTAAGAAATCAAGTAAGATCTTGGCAAACTTGAGAAGAAGGTCCTAAACAAGTGTATACAACATATTAGGAAAGATCCCTAACAGAAAAGATACCAAAACATCCAACACGGACCAATTCTGGAGTTGCTGTACTCATTGGTCGAGTGGATTGGTCGACTGGTCCAGTCGACCAATCAGTCGACCAATGCAGACAGTAGCCTAAAAAAAACAGAGTTTTAAGATATAAAATCCGAATTTGGTGGTTCAAAAGGGTACTAATCAAGGGGTAAACTACATCAGTAGTATCCTAACATAAAGGGAACCTCAAAACACTAATCCAATCAAGCCATCAAGATCCAAATTAGGAAACAAAAAGTTACCATAATTAGATCAACCATGGATCTTGAAGAATTCAAGATAGAAATCAAAGACAAGAACAATAGAAGAATGGATCATTGCTTCAGGTAAAGGTATCATGAAAAGCATACTTAGATCTTCAAGGAAATAGACCTAAGAGCATAAATCTAAATAAGGAAACAAAACCTACCATATATGTAACTATCATGATTCATGAAGAAAACATGGTATGGTAGAAGAGAAACAACTAGAGATTGATAGATCATGGATCATGAAAAGAAAACACAGCAATTGACTACTAACATGATCAATATAGAAGATCCAAGGAGATCAGAATTCAAATCAGAAGTTAAACAGAGACTAGATCATGGTTTGATCATGATTCCTTCAAAAGCTTGCAATGATCATGGTTAAGATCATTGTTCTAGCCATTAATCCTTAGGATGATCATGAGAGACAAGTCTAGAGATGTTTGCAACAGAGAATGCAGCATCTCCCCTACTGTCTCAACTCAAAAAGGAAAGAAAAACAGATATGGAGGAGAAGAAGAGAGTGTAGACATACCTTTGATGCAAAAGGAAGAGTTTTGACGAAGATCCGTCAAGAAAATCACCAAGGATGCAAGGGAGATGACTTGCAGAGGTCTTTGGTTCATTCCAAAGAGTTTGGAGGCAGCAAATACGAAGTAGACTCGAGATTGGACTTAAATAGAGCAAGCAAGACCTAATTGCCAAAGACAGCACTCATTGGTCGAGTGGATTGGTCGACTGGTCCAGTCGACCAATCAGTCGACCAATGCTGACAGCAATTCCAAAACAAGGAATTGAAGACCCAGATCAAATCCAATCCTAAAGGGGTTTTGCACACAAGTCAAGTGACTTACCTAATAGGTAGAAATGCCTTCAAACCAAGATAGAGAGCACTCCAAGTCCATCAACTAATCCGATCTTCATCAAGATTCAGTTTCCATAAATAGAACTTCATCATCAACTCTCATGGATTCAAAGCCAGACACCAAGTCCTCCACTGGGATGGCCCAAAGCTGACTTCTTACTTTACTTCGGGTCACTGGACCTACAAATAACAAGGTTTCCGGGTCAAGGTTAGGGCTGGGTTTTACAGATCGTCTCGCCTAGGTTGATCGTCAATCCTCCTAGGTCCTCGGTCTCCTTCACGAAAATTCTGACCGATATTCCGGTCTTCAGCCAATCTTTGATCACATGGCAATGCATGTCTCCCTGAATCGCGTTGATCAGGTTCTTGTGGTAAAACCACTTGTCTGGTGAGCATGCGGAGTGCTTGGCTCACCTCCAAAAGTTGAATCTTTACCTGATCCAATTGATCTTGGAATGTATCTGGAGGATTACGTCCTCCCTGACCACCATCTACCTAGATAGGATTTTGGCTTCCCTGGGGAATATCTGGATTATTCGCTCCAAGGATCTGAACACCGGAATTGCGCTGTGCAGCGGCTGCTGCTGATCTAGTCACCATGGCTTTTCAAGTCGTTTCCCACAGACGGCGCCAAATGATGTGTCCAAAATCTACTCAGCCCTTAGATCTCCTCGTGATGACCTGCAAAACGAAAGCGTCAGATGTGGCCCGACAGCGGGGGTCAGGAGTCCACCTCCGAAGGCTAAGTCAGTTGATGAACTTAATCACAAACGGCCCTATTAGAAGCACAGAGCTAAGGAATAAAGAACTGGGAAAGGTGATCTAGATCTTAAGCCGCTGATAGTTTACGTCTATCAGTATGTATCTCAATCTGAGTTTAAGTCTTAGATTGTGTGTTTTCGATCCCCTCACCTCGTATGGCAGTGAGGTTTATATAGAGTGTACCTTCGAATCTCCTTCGTTGGATGCACTTGAGCCTTCTTCAGGTAGTCGCTGGATCTTAACAGTTAGATCCGTTGAGCAATAGACTTCTACTAGTTTGGACTAGTAGAGGACTCCTGAGATAACCTTTAGGTTATGTGATGATTATCCCTTCGTTAATGATTAGCCGCAACCGTCAATTCGAGTCTGCCATCATTAGGGTAATTAACCTAATCCATAAGTTGGATTAGGGCGTGCTTGTAGTTGAATAAGTTTTCTTCCTCAGCAAGCCATCTTCTGGATCCGGTTCGCTCGGGAGCGAGTCGGTTCCCTCTGTCTCGACTGGGGTCGAGGGTCGAACCAGGTATGAACCCGGTCTGATCATAATTTCTCCATATCAGGTTGATTTCAGAGACCTACCTTTCTCGAGTCTTCCTTTCCCTTTTATATAAACTTTCCCGCATATAACACTTTTTCAATCATGACCGTCGGATCATCGCTCCTCCTTGGACGTCACTGATCATCCCTCCTTTATTCTCTCAATCAAACCCAGCTAAGTCTGGTTAGACCGGTATAAACCGGAAAGGGATATTTTAGTCACAACATAAGCCCCTAAGCCTACTGATCAGGTTGAACTTATATGAGACTCTGATCAATAGGTTTAATCCTGCCTGTCGAAATCATCCAGTATACCCTGTTCAGCCATTATGCCTTTTCCCTAGGTACTTTTGATTCCTTCAGAATTTTGATGCCAAGTCATCATATCATCATTAACTTGAAAGTTGATTTATGGCTTTCTCCCTTATAAAATTATATCCTTTGTAATAGTTGAATATAATAGTTGAACTGCCTTGCGTGATTATTATATTGTTGTATCCAGCCCCCAAATCATCCTGAAACCGGCTGAAATCACATCCTTGTCAGACTTTTCGTCAATTTTTAAATATCACTTTTCATCTTCCTTAACGTTACCGCCGCTTGATCATAAATTTTGTCTCTTTCCCACGTACAATCATCATGTCTTCCCTTACTCTTCATACATCATCGTCATACTTTTGACTGCAATTTCCTATATTCATCGATTGATCCCACGCGTCAGTTATGAAAAGTAATGACCATTGATTTTGGACCATTGTATATTTCCCCCTATTTTTCAAGAAATTTTCCTTCGCCTCTTTTCACTCTTTATATATATATCTCTCAACTGTCACCTCCTTTCCTCCGTACTTTGTTCTCCTCCTTCGAGAATATCAAACATACCTATCCACCATTTTTCCTATCACTTCTCTCCAGATTTTGTCCTTTGAGTCTTCTTCTTCTTTCCTGTTTTCTTTTATGGATCTTGCCTCTAACCCTTCTATACCCAGTACCTCCATACAACCCACTATTCCTCTCAGTACTGAACAACCAAAAGATATGTCTGTGGTGCTTCTTCTTCTCATCAAAGTCCTTTAGATTGGAAATCCACTTCGTATGCTCACGATGAAGCCATCATTGTTTATACTCCTGTAGATATGTCCAGAGAGAAGATGGGTCCAAAATATGCAAGCCCTGAGTGGTATCCCACCAAAATAAAGAAATCTCACCTGGCCTCCTATTTGGAAAATTACCATTTACCTTCTAATGCCAGACTATGGATCCCCGAATCTTCTGACCGTCCCTATTTAGTTGGTCCAGGAGTCATCACCATTTACCTTGATCATCTTGATTCAGGCTTTAGAATCCCTTTGATTCCCATAGTTCAGTCTTTGTTGGACTACTATCATGTCTATCCCTCTCAACTCACTCCAAACAGTTGGAGACTGGTTTACTGTTTTTTTGCTTTTATCCTCAAAATGAATCGCGTTCCCTCTATTGAACTTTTCAGAAATTACTACACCCTGAAAGTATCCCGCGAACGCGGATACCTTCATTTTGCCAGAAGAACCTGCATTTCAAATGAACTGGGTAAGGATTCCCAAATTTTCATCGATTCCTCCATTCCCCATGATAACAAGCAATGGCGAGAAAAGTATTTTTTCTGCACCATTTTGAATCCAAACTTTCGGTCCCGATGGTGTTTACATTCCCTGAACTCCTTATCCCCTTTGAAAGTACGTCCAGAACTCAATGAGTACGACCGAGAAACTTGGAGTTTGATTTCTATTGGAACTCCAATTGATGCGGCCAAGTTAAAAACGGATGTAGGCCTTATCAATCATGGTCTCTTTCCAGATAAAGGTGATAACAATGATATACCCTTCTTTCTTTTACCATTACTTTTCCTTTAAATCTTTTTCTTCATTTTTTGCATCTACAGAAACAGTTGCTCGTCCAATCCCTAGCGTTGCTGATCTTCGAAGAATTGTCTTAGAAGAGAAGAAATCTGACCCCAAAGTAATCAAATCTTCCAAGAAAAGGAAACACACTGCCCTTCGCCCTTCAAAGAGAAAGCCTGCTGAGAAGGAAAATTCCCATGGTCAAGAAAAAGTTGACCGGGTGCCAGAAGATTCAACCAGAGAAAACATTGACGTTCAAATTGTGAAGAATGTTGTCAGCAATACACCTGGTCCCAAGATGAGGACCTCTAGAACTTCCAACACCCTGAGATGTAGACTTAGGTCTACAGGTCCAGTTTCTGATCATGGTTTATCTGGTTCAAAGAAAAAGAAAAGAAAAGAATCCCATTCTGCTCCTACAGAAGTCCCCACTGAGGAAAACAATCCTCATGAAGAAATTTCCGCTGCTACCGAAGCTAATATTGAAGAAAATAGAGAAAGCTCACTGCCACACATACCAGCTGATTTATCCCACGATACTTCTATCTTCCCAGAAAAGATGGTTGAGGTTGAAGATCGAGGTAAGGACATTTTTGATTATTCTCCTGATCATCTGAAGAGAATTGCTGAAGATATATTAATTCATGCTGCAGGTAATATTATTGAGGAAATTGCTGACCAATTGTGTGATATGAATGTTGATATGTCTGCCTCTCCCTTGGAAGTTGTTGCCAAGGATAATGTGAATGAACCCTATGCTTCTGTGTTACCCTTATCAATCCCCATGTTAGATGTTGTTGTTCCAGTCATTAATGCTCCCCCTTTTGTTGAAGAAAATGATCAAGATGTTCCTCCCTTAGAAGAAAATAATCAGAATATTCCTCTCCCTGAAGAAATTCATGAAGCTGCCCCACCAGAAAATAATGCTGTCCCTCCGGAAGCTCTTATGGTAGTTGATCTCCAGATTGATCATGGAGATCAAGAAAATATTGTTATGCATACTGGTTCAAATGATGCTGCTGTAAATGTAGATCCTGAGAATATAATTGAGGTTCCTGATCTTCAACCAGTCCCTGACCAACGTGATGATACCATGAGTGTTGCTGACTCTGGAAACCCTTTCAATCCTGAGTGGCTTTTAAAAGAAAGTCATACAGCCAGCCGTAATTGGGAGGTTGCCAGAGAGTGGGGAACCAAAGGCCGGATCCCCCGTGACAAGAGAAAAATAGCTCGAATGTCCGACTCTGAGCTTTACTCTCACGGATGGGGGTAAGAAACAGATCCCTACTCTTATTCTTTTACTAAAATTGATTTACTATTGATTTATATATTTATTCTATTTAGTTTATATTGATTAATCTACAGATGTTTTTGAGCTGCCTTTAATGCATTTTTTGAAGTGTTGGAGAGGGAAAAAACCTTATCCCAGGAAAATGATAATCTGATCAAGAGGAATTTTGAGCTGGTCAATGAGGTACAAGAACTTCAAAGAAATTTGGACTCTTCAGAGAGAAAATTAATAGCTGCTGAGTTCAGAGAAATTGATTTGATCAATGATCTTGATAGTTTGCACACTGATTATGAACTTTGCTCTGACCATTGTGCTGATTTGCAGGAAGAGATTTCCATGTTGAGAGATGCGATTTTGAATTATAAAGATGAGCTCCTTCAGCTTGAGATGTTAAAAAATAATGCCCTTGACAAGGCAAGGATTGCCACTGATGAGAGAGAAAAATTTAGAGAAAGATTAACTAGAGATTTTGCCTGGTGAAGAGATGTTGAAAAGGAAAAAGATGAACTTTTGGAAAAGTTCACAAAGATTGAAGAATTGAATACCAACTTGGAGTTGGCCCAGGAATATCATGTGAAAGCTTTCAATTCAATTTTACAGGAAAAGTCTGCTTTAGAGGATAAAAATGATGGTTTGGGATTGAGACTTTGCGAGGTGACAGCAGAGAAAGATAATCTTGAGGTTTCCCTAGGCTTGATTTCAAAGGAAAAGGAAAGCCTTCATGCCCTTTTGGATGAGACTCTAAAATTTAAAGCCTTACTGCATGAAGATTTAGAATTAGAGAGAAGACAATTTGAAGTAGAAAAGAAAAGAATACAGAATGAAAATCAGATTGTCCTAAGTTCAGTCACCTCCTCTATGAAGGAAGTTGGAGATAATCCAGCTTTCCTCGGATTTTGCAAAAGCATGGTGAAAGACTGCTCTGATCAAATCTTCTCAGAAATCCTCAAGATTCACCCTAATATAGATTTCAAATTGTTACCTCCAGAATTTCTCCCATCCAGAACATTTTTTGATCTCAGGAATTTGAAATACCTCAACTCTGATAGTCCATCAAAAAAAAAAAAAAAAAAAAAAAAAAAAAAGAAAAACCCCCAAACCCCCCCCGGACACCCTATCTATTTTGGGTGAAGAAAGGTTAGTTTAATGTTACATCTTGAAGTTGGACCTTGATTCCAGTGTTCTATCTCCTTCTTCTCTCTTTTCTTCTTCTTACTGTTCTATCTTGATGTTTTGATTGTGGAGAAGGTGTTACACTACTATAACTACCCATTCTCTTTACTACTGTTCCAATGTATTTCATCTCCTTGAATCAATTCCCCTTTCTTTCTAGCCATTTTAGCCTTCTATGTTGACCATTGATATAAGCATTCTAGTAAGTTTCTATTTTTGATTCCTCTCATTCTAGGATTAGTATTCTTTTGATTTTCTATTTAGTTATTCTTGCCTCTGATATCTTCTTGATATTCCATTAGAGAGAAGCCTTGTTCTCTCTAATTCTTCCCTTGAATCCATGGTGAGTTTGCTATGAGAACCATGTTGTTTCCAATTTAGAAACTCATGTTCCCAGTTTATAAAGTACTGATTTTTGGACCATGGATGATGTCAAATTCATGCTAGATAGTCTTAGTATGTTTGTGTGAAGTTCCCTTTCGAATTTCGGATCAATCGGACTTCAAACGAAGAAGTTATGACCAAAACAGTGCAATTTGTGCCTTGCTGTCTCCATTGGTCGACTGATTGGTCGATCGGGCCAGAGAGACCAATCCAATCGACCAATGAGATCTGTTTTCCAGATTTAGGTCTTTCTTGCTCTATTTAAGTCCAATCTCGGGATTAGTTCGTCTCCTCTGCCTCCTAAGCCTCGGAACGAGTTAGAACTCCATTCTAATCAATTTCCTTGCATCCTTGGTTGATCCCTCGCAAGAACTCAAGTAATCTTCTTCCTCTTGCATCAAAGGTATGTCTACACTCTCTTCTTCTTCTCCATCTTTGTTTTTCTTTCCTTTTTGGGCTGAGACAGTAGAGAAGATGTTGCATTCTCTGTTGCAAACATCTCTCTACTCATCTCTCATGATCTTCCTAAGGATTAATGGCTAATGCGATGATCTTAACCATGATCATTGCAAGCTTTTGAAGGAATCATGATCTAAATCATGATCTTGTCTTTGTTCATCTTTTGATTCAAATTCTGCTCTTCTTAGATCTGTTTTATTGATCATATTAGTAGTCAATCGCTGTGTTTTCTTTACAAGAGTTGTAACCTATCAATCTCTAGTTCTTTCTTCTTGATCATACCATGCTTTCTCCAAGAACCATGACTAATACATTTATGGTAAGTTTTGTTTCCTTATTTAGATTCATGTTCTTCAGTCTTAGATCTATTTTTCTTGAGGATCTATGCATGCTTTTCATGATTTCTCTATCACAATCAATGATCCATCATCCTATTGTTCTTGTCCATGATTTTTACTATGAATTCTTCAAGAACCATGATTGATCTAATTATGGTAACTTTTGTTTCCTAATTTGTAACTTGAAGACTTGATTTGATTAGTGTTTTGAAGTCCTCTATATACTAGGATACTGTCATAGTAGTTTCCCCCTTGTTTAGTACCCTTTTGAACCACCAAATTCGGTTTTTTATTCTTAAAACTCTGATTTTGTAGGCCACTGTCTCTATTGGTTGACTTATTGGTCGACTGAGGCAATAGACCAAGTCAATCGACCAATGAGGACAGTAACCTCATATTTGGTCTATTTTGGATGATTTGATCTCTTACCTTCTAGGTTTCTTTCCTAATATAATATGTATACTTGTTTAGGACTTTCTTGCCAAGTTTAGGAAGATCTTCCTTGATCCTTGGAGATTCTCTTCAAGTTATATAAGGTAAGGATGGTTACTTCTATAATAGCATAGATTGTGTGATTTTAGTTTCTATATTAGAATCTTTTGGATTTGTTACCATAATTAGATTCTTTTATGAATATATTACTGTTGTATTTACTTCAATTACAATAGCATTATTTACTTGCTTTCTTTAGTTTATGAATGTCTTTATTTGTCAACTGTATATGAGATGAATCTTATTATGGTATATTTTCTATATACTGTAAATGTGTATGATATGATTGATTTGTGATTGTGATTGATTAAGTATGGTTCGGGAAGGAGAGGTGTCCTTTTGACACTTCTGTCCTTGGACAACGAAGGGAATATTATGGGATGTTCTCCGAAGATGCCCACTGACACCTTCCTAAACTATTGAATGACATATTTAGGACTGTCTAGTAGTGTTTGGCTAGGAATGCCCGTTATGTCGACCCTAATCGGAGGGGGTATTGAGACCGAACGACCCGTGGTAGCAATGGGGATTCATGGGCGCTCAAGACCGGTAACCAACCCGTGAGAGGACAGGAATCACATTGTGGGGGCCATTTATTGGTAGGGTTGCATATGGATAGACTTGGGCTCACGGGCGCTTAAGACCGGTAACCAACCCGTGAGGGGACGTGAGAGCTTCCCGCTTACCATATGTGGATAACCAATAGGGTTGATGAGTCCGTAGTCAGGGACTATGAGGACTCTAGTGTGAAGGATACCGGAAAGGATCGTCAGGGACGAGGAATGGACGTATCTGGATCTGACTTGATGTAACTAAGTAGAAGACTTGCATTTGGCTAGGCTTTACCCTGACATGCGCCGGTACTTAGACCAATGGTTATGTGAGAGAGTGGTGACCTATACCCCCTAGCCATGGAATGTCCCGAGGGATGCCGGACCCATTACCAACCGATGATGAGTGATTGAGACTTTCCTACAGAAGTACGGTGCTATGACTTAAAGCATGTCTGCCAATAGAGACCAGCATATATAGAGTTAGATTCATACATTCATTGTTTGTCTCATACCATATTGCATTTATGTTTGTTTTGAAATCCTGCCATTTATGTTATTATGGATTTAACTGCCTTACTGGGTTTCTTTTCGAAACTCACTCCTTTTGTACCATATCTATTGTCAGACTTCTCTGCAGGTTTGGAATATGATGACGGTCCATATAAGGAAGCGCAAGGTGAAGAAGATGAAGACTGAAGATGAAGAAGAGCCAACTGAAGATGTGGATTAGATTTCTCTTGTTTCTTTTAGACTTATCTTTTACCTTACATGTATTAGCTTAGAGGTTTACTTAGATTTCAATCTACCTTCCGCATATGTTGTGGAGTATATTTCCGCTATACTCTACAGTTGTCTTTTGATTTGGTATCTTGTTTTCTGCACTCTGATATTCTTAGTGATCCTTCTGAGATCCTTTCTTGACTTTTATTATAAATTACTTGAACATTATGATTTGTTCTTGCTTTTGATTATGTTATTGTGCGAAATGGATATGATCGTTCCTAAACTTGATCTTTAGGGCTGTGGATCACACTCTCGGGTATACCAGTTAGGGTACTGGCTGGGAGGATGTGACGGAATGGTATCAGAGCCCTAAGTTTTCGGACAATCATAACCATAGAACACAATAATGAAAGCATCCTTGAGTCATAGATCCAGAAGTGACTCAAACTTTCTTAGAAGTGAATAATAGAAAACTTGGATTAGAAACTTGAACAAACAAAGCATAATATACCATGTTTGAATAATGCACAATAATTAAAGTTTATGACTTGTACTTGGGTTGTAGTCATGGTTAGAGTTAAGTTGTTGGTTTTAAGTTATTGGGTATGTGTATGAGTTGTGAGTTGAGTCTTCTATTGAAAGTTGTCGTGGTGAGTCGTCTTTGCGAGTGAGTCCTTATTGTGAAGTATTGTCAATAGTAAGTTGTCATATGAGTTTGAGTCGTGTTATCGTCGTGTGTTGTCATGTAAGTCTGAGTCGGGAGTTGTCGTTGGGAGTAATGGTTGTGAGTAGTCGTTATGAGTTATAAGTCATAACTAAACATTAACAACTACTAATGCAACAAAAGAAATGCATAATGTACAATAACATAAGTGAAACAAACTGAATCTCATTAATCACATAGGATATTTTTACAAGTCTGAAAGGAAATACATTTAAGAAAGCATAAAAGGAAACTCCTAGTACTATCTATCTAGGTGATCGACTCCGATGATCTATCTGGTCCCTCCTAGATCTGAACTCCTTCTCCAGTCATGCAAATTTCTCTCCCAAGGTATACATATAGGACTCTATCCTCTCCCCGTTGAGCCTTTATTCTCTTAAGTGTGGAAGAAATCGATGACTAATGAGAAGCCACACCTGGAACCCCAGAAGTTGTATGTGATGGACCTCCAATCTCACGGAAGCATGGTATAGGTTTCTCCTTGTGTCTCAGAATCTCACCCTGACCCTGATCCTCACCTCCCTGATCATCAATAACATCCTCATCCTGAACTGGAACCCCATCATGATCATCATTGTCTCCATGCTCATCCCCATCATCATCATCATCACTGTCATCGGCATCCTCAACCTCTGTGTCATCAGCCTTGACAATGTCACCCTCATCCTCTGACCTAGCTATGTTGTGAAGCCCCTATGATGTCCCCCGGTAGTGAAACTGATCGTTGTGCCTCCAACCGTAGACTCGATGACAATTTTAGTGCTATTTGTTTAGGAAATTGTTCCTGAGAATCGAGCTGACCTCTCATAGCCCGAGACTTTCATCTTAGTCGTGTTAATCGATCTTCTATAGTATATTTGTGTGCCTCTATCCTCAAAACCGTCGAGCTGGAATAGTTCCCTCCTCGTCTAACTGAACTTCCTGATTCTCCTCATCATCATCTCCATCCTGATCTTGAACCTCACCTGAAGTTTGGATTGTTGTCTCCTTATCCTTGTATTATCTCTGCTTGTGGCGTAGGAATAGTACTTTGATCCTCATCTCTACCTCTCCTAACCCTAAAGCGTTATCTTCATGGTGGTTTGAAGGGACTTTGAAGAGTCAAGTTGAGTTTTGCATTACATGAGTAAAGGATGTTAAGCAATGCAATATTTGGTGAAGAGGGGCATTTTGGTAAATTTTTGGAAAAGTTTGTTTTCGATGGAAACTACGGTTTAGACATGTTAGCATGTGTATAAGAGTTGGTTTAACATGCTAAGAAGGTTTGTTTGAAGAAGATCCATCGAAACCCCCGGAGTTTGGAAAAATTTTGCAAGAAGGGCATTTTCGTAAATTTTTGAAAAATTTCGATTTTGTCAAAATTTCGATTTGAACATTCTAGTGTGTTCATAAGACTTGGATAAACATGCTGGGATGATTTGTTTGAAGAAAACCCATCAATTTTGCTTTATGGACATGAAAATTCAGCAACTTTGGAAGAAGGAATCCTCTTATGGACAAGGTGTTGTGATTTTTGGAAAGTTGGATTTTCAACAAAGGGAGAGTGGGAGCATCTTCCCCATAGTAAATCAGTCTTGTGGGAATTGGTTTGGTGTTAAAATTCAATTTGGATTGAAAATGGGACAAGCGTTTGTAAAGTTGGGATTTGGTACAGTGAATAGTGTTTTTGAACCAAAGTATGGGAAATCTTTTTGGTTGAAGTTTGGTTTTGTTTGGAAAATGATGGGAACATGTTTCTAAACATCCCTAGGCACTATTCTAACCTTTAGCCTCATGTATTTCTCAGTTTTAAAGAAAAAACATACCAATGGAAAATGAAGTTTGAAAGAAAAGAGAAGAAAGAGAAGGTCTTACTTGTGTTGTTGATCGATGAAGGTTGTAAGTTGTCGTTGAAGCCTCTTCAGAATCTTGGAACCTTAGGAGCCCTAGATAACCTTTTCCCCTGAGCCAAACTTGAAGTTGGAAGTGTTTGAAATGGGATTGAAATAGAGAAAGTGGTCCCTTTAAGGCTGTTTTTCAAGCAGGGCAGATTTTGCTGTTTTGGCAGTTTTGGAAAATATTGAGTTTGATGCATTGTTTGGATTTTAATGGCATGTGCAGTTGAAATCAAGTATGTTTGACATGTTGGGAGTGTGATTTTGAATTTGGACATATTCTCATAGATTTTTGACTTTCGATTGGTTTGTCAGAATGACCGGAAGAAGGAACTGTGGTGCTTCCTTAAGTTGGAATGGAAAGAGAGTTGTTCCTAGAGCTGGAGTGTCCTCTGGCAGTGTTGAAGCCCAGAACCCTCTGACAGGTCAAGCGACCGGTAACCCATCCGGTGCTCCTCCAGTGGTTAACTACCAAGAAATCATTAATCTTATGGGGGATATGTTGCAACAGCAGAGTGCACAGTTCAACCGAATCTTCATTGGGATTTTTGCCATGCACAATGAGACCGTGCTGCTGCCCAAACAAACCCTAATCTCGTTATTGTGCCTGATGTTGGAAGAAAGAATTTTGGTCACCAGAAGTCCCTACCCAGTAGAAGTCCTAGCTATGTTAAAAGACCCAGCAGAAAGTTCACTAGGCCTGCACCGTATTCCACCTTGACTATCAGCCTCGGACTGTGGGACAAAGTGTTGGGAATGCAAACCTCAATCAAATTTCTGCAAACCTGAGACTAGTGAATCGAAGACCTCTAGAGCCAGTGCGACCTGTAGGACAGAGAGAACTTGTTTGTTTTTACTGCTGTCAAATAGGACATTTCGCCCATTGCTGCCCTCATAAACCAAGTCGTCAAGTTGCTTTAGTTGCGAAGTCAGTTCAAGCCCCTCCTGCTGGTAAAGTGTGTAGCGTAGTTGGAAGTGAGATAGAACCAAACCAAGATCTCGTAATCGGTACGTTGCTCTTATCCTTTAACTTCTGCTATTGATCTATTCTTTACTTATGCAATGCATACATACCACATGCATTGCCTTGATTTATTCTTTATTTATGCATTACATACATATCATATGCGTTGCTTGATTTAATCCTTATTGATGCATTGCATATAGGCCATATGCATTGTTTTGATTTATTCTTACCATGTGAGTTTGCCTAGTCTGTATGAAATGCTTGTCAGTATTGTTTTGAATTCCTCTTAGCTATTTAAGAAATCAGCCAAGAGTCCAATATTCTTTACCTATTAGATCTATTGTTCATTGTACCTTCCATCCCCTGGTAAAGTTTCGGTGGAAGAATCACACCCCTGAAGAACTTTCCTCATCTTAGTGGAAGCCCAAGTATGCTTTCAATTTCGAGGACGAAATTTTTTTAAGGGGGGGAGATTGTGAGATCCCACCTAACCCTAACCTTGTTGTTGTACCAAATGTATACATACCATATGCATTGTTCGATTTATTCTCTGACGTATGAATTGCCTAGTTTCGTTTGGTAGAAGTTTATCCCAAAGCTAATCTATTCTCTCCATGATTTCTTCTTGTGCCTTACATTCCCTTTGATAGGAGGATGATCTTAAATCATTCCCATGACTGATCCTTCTATCCCTTCTATTCTAGAGTGGATCTCCATACACTCTATAACCTTGTGAATTCTCCACATGATGATTTCGAAGGGAAATCAAGTGTGATCTTCATGATTTGTTATTCTTTCTAATTGTTTCAAGACTTCAAGCTTTTCATCTCCTATTCTTCAATCAAAGATTTGTAATATCTCTTGTGTTGTATTGATCTACTCTTGCTATGATTATTCTTTGAGATTGAGATTATGAAGAGGATGCTGCATCCTTGCAACATATTGATCCTTGCAACCATCTCTTCTACAGTCTCCTTTAATTCTACAGGTTTTATGATCTTCATATTCATCTACGCCATGATCCTTGTGAAATCTTCATAAAGCCATGATCATATTTTCGATTTGATTTCAAAGCATGTCAGATATATTCCTTGTTTTCTTACAAAAGACTTATTGTTATTTGTTTTCCGAAGATGTATCTCCATCTCTTTCGAAGCCAAGCATTCTCCCAATTTCGAGGACGAAATTATTTTAAGGGGGGGAGAATGTGAAATCCAGCCCAAACCTAGCCAGGACACCCTATCTATTTTGGGTGAAGAAAGGTTAGTTTAATGTTACATCTTGAAGTTGGACCTTGATTCCAGTGTTCTATCTCCTTCTTCCTCTCTTTTCTTCTTCCCCTCTTCTATCTTGATGTTTTGATTGTGGAGAAGGTGTTACACTACTATAACTACCCATTCTCTTTACTACTGTTCCAATGTATTTCATCTCCTTGAATCAATTCCCCTTTCTTTCTAGCCATTTTAGCCTTCTATGTTGACCATTGATATAAGCATTCTAGTAAGTTTCTATTTTTGATTCCTCTCATTCTAGGATTAGTATTCTTTTGATTTTCTATTTAGTTATTCTTGCCTCTGATATCTTCTTGATATTCCATTAGAGAGAAGCCTTGTTCTCTCTAATTCTTCCCTTGAATCCATGGTGAGTTTGCTATGAGAACCATGTTGTTTCCAATTTAGAAACTCATGTTCCCAATTTATAAAGTACTGATTTTTGGACCATGGATGATGTCAAATTCATGCTAGATAGTCTTAGTATGTTTGTGTGAAGTTCCCTTTCGAATTTCGGATCAATCGGACTTCAAACGAAGAAGTTATGACCAAAACAGTGCAATTTGTGCCTTGCTGTCTCCATTGGTCGATCGATTGGTCGATCGGGCCAGTAGACCAATCCAATCGACCAATGAGATCTGTTTTCCAGATTTAGGTCTTTCTTGCTCTATTTAAGTCCAATCTCGGGATTAGTTCGTCTCCTCTGCCTCCTAAGCCTCGGAACGAGTTAGAACTCCATTCTAATCAATTTCCTTGCATCCTTGGTTGATCCCTCGCAAGAACTCAAGTAATCTTCTTCCTCTTGCATCAAAGGTATGTCTACACTCTCTTCTTCTTCTCCATCTTTGTTTTTCTTTCCTTTTTGGGCTGAGACAGTAGAGAAGATGTTGCATTCTCTGTTGCAAACATCTCTCTACTCATCTCTCATGATCTTCCTAAGGATTAATGGCTAATGCGATGATCTTAACCATGATCATTGCAAGCTTTTGAAGGAATCATGATCTAAATCATGATCTTGTCTTTGTTCATCTTTTGATTCAAATTCTGCTCTTCTTAGATCTGTTTTATTGATCATATTAGTAGTCAATCGCTGTGTTTTCTTTACAAGAGTTGTAACCTATCAATCTCTAGTTCTTTCTTCTTGATCATACCATGCTTTCTCCAAGAACCATGACTAATACATTTATGGTAAGTTTTGTTTCCTTATTTAGATTCATGTTCTTCAGTCTTAGATCTATTTTTCTTGAGGATCTATGCATGCTTTTCATGATTTCTCTATCACAATCAATGATCCATCATCCTATTGTTCTTGTCCATGATTTTTACTATGAATTCTTCAAGAACCATGATTGATCTAATTATGGTAACTTTTGTTTCCTAATTTGTAACTTGAAGACTTGATTTGATTAGTGTTTCGAAGTCCTCTATATACTAGGATACTGTCATAGTAGTTTCCCCCTTGTTTAGTACCCTTTTGAACCACCAAATTCGGTTTTTTATTCTTAAAACTCTGATTTTGTAGGCCACTGTCTCTATTGGTTGACTTATTGGTCGACTGAGGCAGTAGACCAAGTCAATCGACCAATGAGGACAGTAACCTCATATTTGGTCTATTTTGGATGATTTGATCTCTTACCTTCTAGGTTTCTTTCCTAATATAATATGTATACTTGTTTAGGACTTTCTTGCCAAGTTTAGGAAGATCTTCCTTGATCCTTGGAGATTCTCTTCAAGTTATATAAGGTAAGGATGGTTACTTCTATAATAGCATAGATTGTGTGATTTTAGTTTCTATATTAGAATCTTTTGGATTTGTTACCATAATTAGATTCTTTTATGAATATATTACTGCTCTATTTACTTCAATTACAGTAGCATTATTTACTTGCTTTCTTTAGTTTATGAATGTCTTTATTTGTCAACTGTATATGAGATGAATCTTATTATGGTATATTTTCTATATACTGTAAATGTGTATGATATGATTGATTTGTGATTGTGATTGATTAAGTATGGTTCGGGAAGGAGAGGTGTCCTTTGACACTTCTGTCCTTGGACAACTACGGGAATATTATGGGATGTTTCCGGAGATGCCCTCTGGACACCTTCCTAAACTATTGGATGACATATTTAGGACTGTCTAGTAGTGTTTGGCTAGGATGTCCCGTTATGTCAGACCCTAATCGGAGGGGTATTGAGACCGAACGACCCGTGGTAGCAATGGGGATTCATGGGCGCTCAAGACCGGTAACCAACCCGTGAGAGGACAGGAATCACATTGTGGGGGCCATTTATTGGTAGGGTTGCATATGGATAGACTTGGGCTCACGGGCGCTTAAGACCCGTGAGAGGACGTGAGAGCTTCCCGTTTACCATATGTGGATAACCAATAGGGTTGATGAGTCCGTAGTCAGGGACTATGAGGACTCTAGTGTGAAGGATACCGGAAAGGATTGTCAGGGACGAGGAATGGACGTATCTGGATCTGACTTGATGTAACTAAGTAGAAGACTTGCATTTGGCTAGGCTTTACCCTGACATGCGCCGGTACTTAGACCAATGGTTATGTGAGAGAGTGGTGACCTATACCCCCTAGCCATGGAATGTCTCGAGGGATGCCGGACCCATTACCAACTGATGATGAGTGATTGAGACTTTCCTACAGAAGTACGGTGCTATGACTTAAAGCATGTCTCGCCAATAGAGACCAAGATATATAGAGTTAGATTCATACATTCATTGTTTGTCTCATACCATATTGCATTTATGTTTGTTTTGAAATCCTGCCATTTATGTTATTATGGATTTAATCGCCTTCATCGGGTTTCTTTCGAAACTCACTCCTTTTGTACCATATCTATTGTCGACTTCTCTGCAGGTTTGGAATATGATGACGGTCCATATAAGGAAGCGCAAGGTGAAGAAGATGAAGACTGAAGATGAAGAAGAGCCAACTGAAGATGTGGATTAGATTTCTCTTGTTTCTTTTAGACTTATCTTTTACCTTACATGTATTAGCTTAGAGGTTTACTTAGATTTCAATCTACCTTCCGCATATGTTGTGGAGTATATTTCCGCTATACTCTACAATTGTCTTTTGATTTGGTATCTTGTTTTCTCGCACTCGATATTCTTAGTGATCCTTCTGAGATCCTTTCTTGACTTTTATTATAAATTACTTGAACATTATGATTTGTTCTTGCTTTTGATTATGTTATTGTGCGAAATGGATATGATCGTTCCTAAACTTGATCTTTAGGGCTGTGGATCACCCCCCCCTCAAATATATGGTATAAAAGGGGATGGGGGGGGGAGGGGGATGTAGATTTTGGGGTTTTTAAATTTTAAAAATAATTATAATAGGTAATGTTATTGTTAATTATGATGTTGATTTAAATTTTGAAGAGGGGGGGGGGATTTGTTGGTGGTGGGGGGGTGGTTTGTGTGGTGTGGGTTGGTTGGTGATGTGGTTGGGGGAAAAAAAAAATTTTTTTTAAATAAAATTTTTTTTTTTTTTTTTTTTTTTTTTTTTTTTTTTTTTGTTACTCCTCATTTTTTGGGGTTTTTTTTTTTTTTTTTTTTTTTTTTTATTGAATTTTTTTTTTTGGGAATGATACTTTGAAGAGATTTTTGATAATATTGACTATCATCTTCTTACCACTGCATATTTGAATAGATATATACTCCTAACCAAACTTGTATTCCACATTAGCTTCTGACGAAATATTTTGGAAGAGAAACCAGCTGATGAAAACCTTAATAACTGATCAGGTATCCTCAGATAATGGCTTGTAAAAAATCTTTAAGCTTTCAATGAATAATCTCCCACATAATCTACTTCATGAATTATTTATTGATTAGCTTCTTCGTTCTTGATCAAAGGCTGCCTTAGAGAAATGGCTACTAGAGCCTGACTTCTGAAAGAAAGGATCATCCTCGGAAGGAATGATCCGTGATTAGCTTAGCATGACCTGGCTACCTGAGCCTGACTTACGTAAAATCGGGACCACCCTCTGTCACATCCCGCCCTAAATCCACCAAGGGGATACCCTATCTGGATTACCCGGGGAGTGAATTACAGTCCCGCCGATCAAGTTTAGGAACGATCATAGTCACTTAGCACAATAATATAATCAAAAGCAAGAACAATTCCTTGTATCCAAATAATTTAATAATAAAAGTCGAGAAAGTACCTCAGAAGGATTCACAAATAACATCAGAGTGCGGAAAGGATTTCATTAGTATAAACAATCAAGTGTGAAAAGGAGGGAGGAAACCCATCCTATAATAATAGCGGAAGATGAGACGACTAAAAGTAAAGGTTACAACCGATTCACCAAATAACAAGTGAAACAACTAAGCTATAGTCCCGACAATTCAAATAAAAGGTTAAAAAGGGAATGAGGCGACATCCCATCCCTAACATACAAATATAAACTGAACTGCTACAAACAAGTCCCGATCTCGGTCTACTCGTCTTTATCAACTGGTTCATCGCCACCAGTATGATACAAGTCTTCAACTCGGCCTCCGGGAGGGTTGACTGCCACAGTCAACAGTGGTAGTACCTGCAGGAAAGTCTAACAAAATATGTTGCAAAAAGGAGTGAGTTCGAAAGAACTCGGGAAGGTAGTCATTCCATAAAATATAAACCATATGATACAAGCCATAACATGATGCAATATGATATGGAATACATGATGCAAGCATGGTTCTAACTCTATGAATGCTGGTCTCTAAGGTAGACATGCTTTAAGTCATAGCACCATACTTCTCTGGGTCGTCTGTCACTCTCCCGTACCATATCTTGGGAATGCCGGGGGAATATCAGTAAAGTCCTCAAAAAAACCATGGTTGGGGATTTAGTCACCACTCTCTCACATCACCATTTGGTATAATATTGGTGCATGTCACAGTAAAGCCTAGCCCAATGCAAGTCATCTACTCAGTCATATCAACTCAGATCCAGATATGTCCATTCCTCGCCCCCGGCGATCCTTTCAGGTATCCTTCTCACTAGAGTCAGCGTAATCCCAGATTACTGACTCATCAACCCTATTGGTCATCCACAAATAGTCAACGGGAAGCTCTCACGTCCTCTCACGGGTTGGTTACCGGTCTTGAGCGCGCGTGAGCCCAAGTCTATCCATTTGCAACCCTACCAATAAATGGTTCCCACAATGAGATTTATGACCTCTCACGGGTTGGTTACGGGTCTTGAGTGCCCACAAATCCCCACTGCTACCACGGGTCGTTCGGTCTCAATGCCCTTCCGATTCGGGTCTGATACGACAGGGACATCCTAGCCAAACCACTAGACAATCCTATGTATGTCATCCAATAACCCGGGAAAGAGTCAATAGGCACCTTCGGAGAACATCCCATACTATTCCCTCCGGTGCCCAAGGACAGAAGCGTCAATAGGACACTCCCCAATCCCAAGTTATACGTAGGCAATCACATATTCAAGTTCATCACTTCTCATGCATCCAATACATCTTCATAATACAAGTTAAATCATGATATTGAAATGAATCATCATAGACATAAATAAACAATAATAGTAATGTAACATGACAAGAGTATAAAGATTTCAATACTACTGTTCTAACACATATATCACAGTCTTATAACGATTAAAAGAAATCAAGAGATTCTCTTCATAAATAAGAACATAAATCATAAGTTGATGATCTATATGTTTATGAAGATAACCATCCTTACCTTAGGTTGAGTTGATGATGAATTGAGAATACCAAGAATTAGTCCAAAAGAATTGTTAAGACCCTAAACAAACATCAATAACAAGTTAGAGAAGAAGTCGGGAAGATTGGATGTCAAACGGAGCAAGGTTGCTGTCAGCAACAAGTTTGGTCGATGGTATCGACCAAAAGGATCGACCAAAATTGTCTTCGGGACAAAATAGTGGATTTTGGGGATTTTGGTCCGAAATGGGTCTTTCGGGGTTCGGATCAATCTGAAACTTGGAGGGATTAATAAAAATGTAAGAACACTACCTAGCAAGTATTATCACAATCCAATGGTCCAAATGAAAACCCCCAAATTGAGGTCCTATGTTCTAAAGACAAGAATTTTAGCATTCATGAGAAATTGATGTAATTGAAAGGGAAG